>NC_134487.1:287509899-287512399 GCF_040206685.1 Ascaphus truei
ACCATGCCACCAATGTCCCTCCCCCTATCCCGCTACCTCACACAGTGTAGCTCCCGCTACACACCACTCCCTCCCGCTACACACCACTCCCTCCCGCTCCATTCCCTCCCCGGCGGGGGAACAGGCTGCCACGCGGCGCGTAAGATGGCGGACCCCCTTCCTCCCTCGCGGCGCCGAGTGAGAAGATGGCGGCGGCCGGAAGTACAGGTAGGTGTCGCGCGTGTGTGTGCGCGTGTGTGTGTGTGTGTGTGTGTGACACTGCCCCCCCCTCCTGTCCACTGCCCCCCCCTCCTGTCCACTGCCCCCCCTCCTGTCCACTGCCCCCCCTCCTCCTGTCCACTGCCCCCCCCCCCTCCTGTCCACTGCCCCCCCCCCTCCTGTCCACAGCCCCCCCCTCCTGTCCACAGCCCCACCCCTCCTGTCCACTGCCCCCCCTCTCCTGTCCACTGCCCCCCCTCTCCTGTCCACTGCCCCCTCTCCTGTCCACAGCCCCCCCTCTCCTGTCCACTGCCCCCCCTCTCCTGTCCACTGCCCCCCCTCTCCTGTCCACTGCCCCCCCTCTCCTGTCCACTGCCCCCCCTCTCCTGTCCACTGCCCCCCCCTCTCCTGTCCACTGCCCCCCCCCCCCTCCTGTCCACTGCCCCCCCCCCTCCTGTCCACTGCCCCCCCCCCTCCTGTCCACTGTCCACCCCCTCCTGTCCACTGTCCACCCCCTCCTGTCCACTGTCCACTGCCCCCCCCCTCCTGTCCACTGTCCACCCCCTCCTGTCCACTGTCCACTGCCCCCCCCCTCCTGTCCACTGCCCCCCCCCTCCTGTCCACTGCCCCCCCCTCCTGTCCACTGCCCCCCCCCTCCTGTCCACTGCCCCCCCTCCTGTCCACTGCCCCCCCCCCCTCCTGTCCACTGCCCCCCCCCCTCCTGTCTACTGCCCCCCCCTCCTGTCCACTGCCCCCCCCCTCCTGTCCACTGCCCCCCCCTCCTGTCCACTGCCCCCCCCTCCTGTCCACTGCATCCCCCTCCTGTCCACTGCTCCCCCCTCCTGTCCACTGCCCCCCCCTCCTGTCCACTGCCCCCCCCCTCCTGTCCACTCCCCCCCCCTCCTGTCCACTGCCCCCCCCCTCCTGTCCACTGCATCCCCCTCCTGTCCACTGCCCCCCCTTCCTGTCCACTGCCCCCCTTCCTGTCCACTGCCCCCCCCCCCCTTCCCACCGCCTCCCCTCCCCCTTCCCACCGCCTCCCCCTCCCCCCCTTCCCACCGCCCTCCCCCCCCTCTTCCCCACCGCCCTCCCCCCCCTTCCCACCGCCTCCCCTCCCCCCTTCCCACCGCCCCCCCCCTTCCCACCGCCCCACCCCACCGCCCCCCCCCCTTACCACCGCCCCCCCCTTCCCACCGCCCCTTCCCACCGCCTCCCTTCCCACCGCCTCCCCCCCCCTTCCCACCGCCTCCCCCCCCCCCTTCCCACCGCCTCCCCCCCCCCCCTTCCCACCGCCTCACACCCTAGCAGGACACACGCCTCACATTTTTACATCACTTATGGCACCAAAATATACATTGTACTGTGGTGTGGTTACAATAAACCATTTTTATACAACATCGTATTACATTTTCTTCCATCTTTCTTTTCAATATTATTATCCAACCTTTACAACAAATACTCACCTATTGTTCCACAATTTATAAATAATACTACCTATTACGCATTTACATCCCGGGCAACGCCGGGTCTCTCAGCTAGTATATTATAGAATTAAAAAGGGGGTAATATATCTGCGTACATGAAAAAAGTTGGTAAAAGGCATGTAGTGTGTATCACACTGTTTACCACTCGGCAGCTGTTAGCTGTAGATTCAGGTGCTTGCTTCCCTCTGCTGCTGCAGCTCAGTTGATTCTGGGGCAGGACGTCAGTCTTTTTACTCCCAAGGGGATTTCCCTTCATGCAGCCAGGTTCAGCAGCTTGGACGTAACATTCTATTGCCTTATATCTGCTTACATTGGCCTTTGTCTATGTATTGGCCTGTCCTGTTTTTTATTTCATCCTGTGTGCTGTTTTGGACACTTGTGAGAGACTTTGTAAGACTGTTCAAACTTCCTATTGAATCCACCACTGCTGCATCGTGGCACGCTGAGGGCACCCAGCAAGCTGCGTTTTAACCTCTGTGCAGAGGATACACCTGCCGAGGTACAGGAGCAGCTTCATATCGGCCAGGAAGCAGGAGCGATTTCACCGAGCCCCAGTACCAGCTGCTGAACCTGGCTGCATGAAGGGAAATCCCCTTGGAGTGAAAAGACTGACGTCCTGCCCAGAATCAACTGAGCTGCAGCAGCAGAGGGAAGCAAGCACCTGAATCTACAGCTAACAGCTGCCGAGTGGTAAACAGTGTGATACACACTACATGCCTTTTACCAACTTTTTTCATGTACGCAGATATATTACCCCCTTTTTAATTCTATAATATATTGTTGAATTTGCTTCACTATTTGGCGTTGTGCGCTGTTTT
>NC_134487.1:287517399-287552399 GCF_040206685.1 Ascaphus truei
CTGTCCACTGCCCCCCCTCTCCTGTCCACTGCCCCCCCTCTCCTGTCCACTGCCCCCCCTCTCCTGTCCACTGCCCCCCCTCTCCTGTCCACTGCCCCCCCGCTCCTGTCCACTGCCCCCCTCTCCTGTCCACTGCCCCCCCCCTCCTGTCCACTGCCCCCCCCTCCTGTCCACTGCCCACCCCCTCCTGTCCACTGTCCACCCCCTCCTGTCCACTGTCCACCCCCTCCTGTCCACTGTCCACTGCCCCCCCCTCCTGTCCACTGTCCATCCCCTCCTGTCCACTGTCCACTGCCCCCCCCTCCTGTCCACTGCCCCCCCTCCTGTCCACTGCCCCCCCTACTGTCCACTGCCCCCCCTCCTGTCCACTGCCCCCCCCTCCTGTCCACTGCCCCCCCTCCTGTCCACTGCCCCCCCTCCTGTCCACTGCCCCCCCCTCCTGTCCACTGCCCCCCCTCCTGTCCACTGCCCCCCCTCCTGTCCACTGCATCCCCCTCCTGTCCACTGCCCCCCCTCCTGTCCACTGCCCCCCCTCCTGTCCACTGCCCCCCTCCTGTCCACTGCATCCCCCTCCTGTCCACTGCCCCCCCCTCCTGTCCACTGCCCCCCTTCCTGTCCACTGCCCCCCCTTCCTGTCCACTGCCCCCCCTCCCCCCTTCCCACCGCCTCCCCTCCCCCTTCCCACCGCCTCCCCTCCCCCTTCCCACCGCCTCCCCTCCCCCCTTCCCACCGCCTCCCCCCCCCTTCCCACCGCCTCCCCCCCCCCTTCCCACCGCCTCCCTCCCCCCTTCCCACCCCCCCCCTTCCCACCGCCCCCCCCCTTCCACCGCCCCTTCCCACCGCCCCCCCCCCCTTCCCACCGCCCCTTCCCACCGCCTCCCTTCCCACCGCCTCCCTTCCCACCGCCTCCCCACCTCCTTCCCACCGCCTCCCCACCCCTTCCCACCGCCTCCCCCCCCTTCCACCGCCTCCCCCCTCCTTCCCACCGCCTCCCCCCCCTTCCCACTGCCTCCCCCCCCCCTTCCCACCGCCTCCCCCCCCCTTCCCACCGCCTCCCCCCCCCTTCCCCCTCCGCTCCCCTTTCCCCCCCCTCCGCTCCCCTTTCCCCCCCCTCCGCTCCCCTTTCCCCCCCTCCGCTCCCCTTTCCCCCCCCTCCGCTCCCCTTTCCCCCCCTCCGCTCCCCTTTCCCCCCCTCCGCTCCCCTTTCCCCCCCCTCCGCTCCCCTTTCCCCCCCCTCCGCTCCCCTTTCCCCCCCTCCGCTCCCCTTTCCCCCCCCTCCGCTCCCCTTTCCCCCCCTCCGCTCCCCTTTCCCCCCCCTCTGCTCCCTTTTCCCCCCCCTCCGCTCCCTTTTCCCCCCCCTCCGCTCCCCTTTCCCCCCCCCTCCGCTCCCCTTTCCCCCCCCTCCGCTCCCCTTTCCCCCCCCTCCGCTCCCCTCCACCCCCCCCTCCGCTCTCCTCCACCCCCCCCTCCCCTCCACCCCCCTCCCCTCCACCCCCCTCCCCTCCCACCCCTTCCCCCCCCTCCTCTAACCCTTCCCCCCCCCGCTCCTCTAACCCTTCCCCCCCCCGCTCCTCTAACCCTTCCCCCCCCCCGCTCCTCTAACCCTTCCCCCCTCCTCTAACCCTTCCCCCCTCCTCCACCCCTTGCCCCCCTCCTCCCACCCCTTGCCCCCCTCCTCCCACCCCTTGCCCCCCTCCTCCACCCCTTGCCCCCCTCCACCACCCCCTCCTCCCCTTCCCGCCGCCCTTCGCCTTCCTGCCCACCTTACCGCCTCCCCACCCCCGCCTCTGCCTTTCACCCGCCCTTACTCCGGCCGCCTCTGCCTTTCACCCACCGCCTCACAGCCGCTGCACGCACTCAACAGACACCCGCCACACTCGACACATACCTGCCGCCACACACACCTGCTGCCTCCCGCCCCTACGCACCGACATCACTGTCCCACCGCCTCACACCCTAGCAGGACCCCCACGCACAGACAGCACTCACAACCCACGCGCCACCCGCCGCCTCACACCCTAGCAGGATCCCCACTCACAGACAGCACTCACAACCCACGCGCCACCCGCCGCCTCACACCCTAGCAGGACCCCCACTCACAGACAGCACTCACAACCCACGCGCCACCCGCCGCCTCACACCCTAGCAGGACCCACACTCACAGACAGCACTCACAACCCACGCACCACCCGCCGCCTCACACCCTAGCAGGACCCCCACTCGCAGACAGCACTCACAACCCACGCGCCACCCGCCGCCTCACACCCTAGCAGGACACACGCCTCACATTTTTACATCACTTATGGCACCAAAATATACATTGTACTGTGGTGTGGTTACAATAAACCATTTTTATACAACATCGTATTACATTTTCTTCCATCTTTCTTTTCAATATTATTATCCAACCTTTACAACAAATACTCACCTATTGTTCCACAATTTATAAATAATACTACCTATTACGCATTTACATCCCGGGCAACGCCGGGTCTCTCAGCTAGTATATATATATATATATACACACATATATACACAGATGTATACAGTACATATACAGAGGCATTCCACAGTTTTTGGAGCTGTTCAGGTTGGCCTCTGCCCCGAACTCTCAGCCTCAGATCAGCAATTCTGCTAAAGAACATGACTGTTATATTTATACCTAATTGATAGTCCATGCGGATATAATGTTATCACTGTCAAGCTATTGAAATGCAACACCTACGCTGAAGCAAATAAATCACCCTCTCCTTTAACGGAGAGGCAAATGAGCACTACATTACAAACCAGAAAAGGACATTAATCACTCTGCTATAAACAATAAATAAGAGAAGTACATCCATCAATCTGCAGCTCTGTCTTTTGGCTCTGATCATACACAGACACACACACACACACGTCCTCATGGCACTGAAGGGATTAGAGACCCATTCTTATTTAGCCCAGTGATAGTTATTGAAGGAGGAAAATATGTTGCTTCTTCATTTGGTTTTAAAAGATTTATCAGCCTCTGGCAAAAATCACTCAGTGATCGTTTATGGAGGACTTTCATGCTGCAAGAAACACTTAGGAGATTTATCCGTCTACGTGGGTCCTACGTCCAAGTCACAGATGACAATAATATTGAAGGACGTTATAGCTCATCTTCACTCCATCACTGCACTGGAGCCCTACATAACATTAAGCAGCTAAGCAGAAGCAGTGTTCTTCGGGGCCTTTCTGCAGTGATGTGGTAAACGTGACACAGGGAAAAAAATATTTGCTTCACATTTTAGATGCTCTGTAGGGCTCTCTGGGGGGCTGTTGGGGAATTAGACAATTGTTGGCGCTAAGCTTGAATATGTAAGCGGTGCCGGACTCAAATCTTGAACTCTCTAGTGCTAGAGACATCCGCTACTCACTGAAGGTAGCAGCAGCCTAAGAAATGTATTTCAAATTCATAAATAAATGGGGGGGAAAAAGTCACCCTATTCTGCAGCACAGTACAATGGGGGCTGTCAGAAAGGCACAGATTCTCTAAACAGTGCTAGGCCTTAGCACGCCGTGGCATTCATTTAAGTGAGTGGGATTTAAGGAGTGCCAGGGCATAGCACTGTTTCATAAATCTGAGCCAAAGTGATAATAATATAGCAGACCAAAATATGAACACATTATAAAATACAATAAATTAAGCATGCCTTGTATACAGGAGCTTGCAAAATCAAGGGAATTGGGCTGAATAGGGCCCCCCTTTGGTCAGCAGAGTTTAGATACTGGTGCATCTGGTAAACCTCTTGAACCTCAATCTGACCATGCGGGGCTACTGTGTATTGTTCACTAAACATCAGTCCATATAGTGTAGGAACATGTGGACATTTTCCTGTACTATTCAAGTTCACTACCTACTGTATTGGTGACCGGTATTCTGTATGTCCACAGTAATTCAAAAGCCTAGTTAGTGCATTTGTGGTCTACCCATGTAGTTGATATGTTGTATTACTGGAAACAAACCCTTTGCCCCATTGTAGCAAAGTCTCCACAGGATATGTTTAGAACCTATACTGGTTGCTGCAGAAAAGTTTAGCACGTAAACATTATGCAAAACTGGTTAATAAGTGTGGAGACTAGTACTGTATCTCTCTTCCTACAGGAACGTCACTGTTAAAGTAATTCAGTTATTTCTCTCCTGCCTGCACAGTACCCACCTAATGTAATGACTAGTAGATCTTTAGGCTGCGTCCACGCTAGCGCTGAGCACGCGGCACTTGCCGAGTTTACTTATTGGACCCTTAATACTCTTGTCTCCGCGCGCTTGTGCGCGGGCACGCACGCTCTCCCAAGCTTGGCGCTTGGGGAGACAAAAAAAAGAGAGTTTGAAGCGCACTCAACATGCTCCCATGCTACCACAAGCGCGTTTGCAAAATAAACAGGAAACCCGGCGCTCATGCTTGGAGAGTTAGTGACGTCACCACTGTCAAGCATGAGCGTGGTCAGCACAAGCGGGGATGCAGCCTTAGGCCTGGGACATGGTGCAGGGAGCGGCGCTGGGCAGCGCCGATGCTCATGCTCTCCTGCTCAAGCAGGAGGTTTTTCTTGTCCCTGCATGAGTGTCAGCGAGCGTGCTTGTGTACAGGGTGGGAGCCGGGCGGGAGGCGGGCCGGGAGGCGAGGCTAGCACGCCACATCACGGCGCCGACGTCACGGACTGCCATTGGCTTCTGGTAGTCACGTGACCGGCCCTGCGCTTGCATAAGCGGCAAAATTTAAACTTGCCTGTCTCCTGCATTTCCGCACGCCTGCGGAAGCGCCGTCTAAAGCTGCGCTGATAGGGATAATGTTTTCCGAGGCCTTAGAAACAAGTGGAAAGCTCTTATTTATCCAATGCTGCTCACGTGTGCAGAAGACCAACAGTCTCAGCTTTCTACATCTCCTGCCTTCTATTATCTCTGACCTCAAGGTCATGTATCTACTCAAAATGTACTTAGCTGTCCATTATTATAAGTACATCAAATAAGGACCACTTATAACTGCATAATGTGTAGCAATGTACTGTATCTATTGTTTCTGTAAAGAGCTTTGGGAGGCTATCCTAAGCTTCCTCTTTCAAAGTACCTCCAAATCATTTTGGAAAAAAGCAATTGTTGGAAACGGAGAGAGACGTTCTATCCAATGAAATTATGTATTTATTTTGTTACATTAAACTATTTCCCTCCGTTTGCATCAGTTCCAGCCATCTCAGGAGGTGTGAGAGAGAGGCAATATGAAACATGTTAGCTTCTTAAGTAAACAGGGAACAAGGGGCCTCTGGAAGCAGCACAAGGAATACGTGATTAATTAAATAAGCTGGGAAGAAAGCAGTGCAAGAGATGGAGCTATGGAGCTCAGAAAGATTACAAAAGTGGTGCAGTTCTTAGGTGCATTTTACACTTAACTCATCATACAGAGAATGGAGTACACAAACCACAGTGCTGAGACAGTGACGTCGGATGAAGAGCGTCAATCCCACTATCGACTTCCGGGTTCAGGACCCTTACAGCGGAAATGTAATGTATAGAAGGGACATAGGGTTCACACTTTTGTAATACACCTGACAAAGGGAGGGTCTCCCCCTGAAAGGATGTGTGTTTTGTTTTTCTACACCTAAGCCAAGAACAATAAACTATGGTACAGAATCCTAGATGATGAAATCAAACCACGCTCTTGCTTCCTAAAAAGATCTTGACGTAGATCAGCTCTTCCCTCTTGCTGCTGCTGTGATGTGAAGGTACCCCTCCTCCACCAATAACCGTCGTAGGAAGGCTCCAAACGTCAGGTGTAAATGAAAAATAAACACAGAAGCGCACCAAGGGTCAAGATTTATGTAATAACAATAAAATAAATAACATGTAAAAACTTCCATATAAGAATATATAGGTTCAGTAGATCAGTGCACAGGTAATCAGTTCGAATTGGTTCCTGGGCGCAGGGGGTAGGTGCCGAGACTCACAGATCAGTCCCGCGCGCTGGGGCTGGCTTGCTCGGCACCACTCTGTTGTTACTTCCGGGTTGCGGCTTCTCGCAGGACCCGTGTATAGTAGTCCATCACAATCGCCGGTATTCCAACACACATCTCACTCGAGCGAGCAGAAGGAAATGTCTCTAACTTCTTGTGGGAGGGCTGGAACTTGTTCAACCAAAGGTCTGGATACCAGTGTGCACTGTGTGAACTCCGCAACGCGTTTCACACAATTCAGTGCTTCATCACAATTGTATTTTGGTATATTGAATATCTCTTGAAAAATGAAAACAAGACAGTGAGAGCACATTCTTCTCCTAAATATCCCGTTGTATTTCAAGGTTCCAGCAGCAGTATTGGTATTCTTGGCAAAGATTTGTCATACAGTAAGTTGGGGTACCTTTTAAATTGACCAACATTAGAGTTCTTCATAGACATAGTTATAGTTTATAGAGCTTTCAAAAGCTCCCAGATCTGTACATGTTGTTGTCACGGTAGCTTATGACAAGATATAATGAACACCAAATATCTGGGTTGAACTGAACGAGGCTTAGATATAATAAAATATATTTATTCCTTAAAAAAGGTGAACACAGCAATATAGTACAATTAACAGACAAGAAGGTAACACTTACTTAGGGTTGGGGGATGGAGAAGTATCAGCTAGAAATTCTCCAGCCATCCGGTGACATTCAAGATGGTATCAGAAGAAGAACTAAAAACTGTAGGGTTGACACAGTTTATATACCTGTGTAACCCTATTCTTAACATTGAATACAGACTATTGGTGAACAATTATCTGTATCCAATCCCTAACGTGGAGACACAGATTAACCCATGCCCCCCAGCTAATTAGCCCATGTGTACTGGGACTCTATGGGTAGCCCCATAATTAAATCAGGGGCGACGACCAGTCTATCAAATGAAGTATCTGCATTGTTTGTAGGTGTAGACATAACACTTACAAACCACTCCAGTTTGATGATTCTCCACCCTCAGGTAACAATTAGAGTGGCAGAGTCTGTTGATTAGTACTTGATCTGTTGATTAGTACTTAGTGTAAACAATCAGGCAGTTAACTTTTGATCACAGTGCTTAGGCTCAATCAGCCGGCTGCCCTTCATGACCTATTAGCATAACAGATGGAGTCTGCATTTTCAGGGCAGATCCAAAATACCATACATATACACTTTAATATCTACACATATTAATAAGTTCCATTCTGGTGGGCTCAGTGGGTCGAAATTTGCCAGTTCTTAATGCCTACAGTGACTCCACATATTGGCCAAATATCAACGCTCTGTGACCTCCAGAACTGGAGATACAGAAATGCACTTTAAAACATCTTTAAAATACAGGATTATAATGAAACATGGGAACAGGGGAACATACATTTTCATGACATGACAAGGTGTAAACCACCTTCCTGGACTGCAGTCCAGTTAACCCCTTGCCTCCCTGGTGAGGTCAGGGGGTGGCCATATGGGGTGCAACCCCTTTAATACCGGGCCAACCCCCTCTCCCTCTACACCTCCCCTTCTTAATGGGTGACCTGTGGCCCACTGGCCCTAACGGGGAGTGGGGTACTGCTGGCACCCTTAACGAACTCAGTCTCAGAGGGATAGTCCTGACGTGAAAGTCCATCAGCATTGCTGTTTTCACTACCCTTTTTGTGCTGAATAGTAAACTCAAACTCTTGCAAGGCCAAGCTCCACCATAGCAATTTGGCATTCTCCCCTGATGCCCTCTGCAGCCAACTCAGGGGGTTGTGGTCTGTGAGGACCGTGAAAGCCCTTCCATACACATAGGGCTGGAGTTTTTTGAGTGCCCACACAATGGCCAAGCACTCTTTCTCAATGGTGGCATAGGCCACTTCTCTGGGGAGTAGTTTTCGGCTGAGGTACACCACAGGGTGCTCTCTACCGTCGTCCCCCAGTTGGCTCAACACAGCCCCAATCCCCTAGTCCGAGGCATCAGTCTGTATAAGGAAATGTTTGGTATAGTCCGGGGCAGCCAGTATGGGGGCCCCAGCAAGCACAGTTTTCAGTGCCTGGAAAGCAGTTTCACAGGCAGGAGTAGGTGATAAGCACAGGCAGTTGCTTCTTAGTCAAATCAGTCAGGGGTTTGGCCACGGCGCTGTACTGTGGGACAAACTTCCTATAGTACCCTTCGGGGCCCAAAAATGCCATGACCTGTTTCTTGGTTTTTGGAACAGGCCACTGAACTATGGCTTCTACCTTAGCTGGCTCTGGTTTGAGGTGCCCTCCACCCACCCTGTGCCCTAAGTACAAGACCTCTGCCATCCCTACCATACACTAAGTGGGTTTCAAGGTAAGCCCAGCCTCCCTGATCCTATCCAGCACCGCAGCTACATGTCCTAAATGGGAGTCCCAAGAATTACTAAAGACAGCAATGTCGTCTAAGTAAGCCCTGGCATAGCTCTGCATCCCTTCCAGTAACCTATTGACCAGGCGTTGGAAGGTAGCCGGGGCATTCTTCATCCCAAATGGCATCACTAAAAACTCATAGAGGCCATTTGGAGTGATGAATGCTGACTTCTCCCTAGCCTCCAGGGTCAGTGGGATTTGCCAATAGCCTTTGCTCAAATCCATAGTGGTCAGATACCTTGCCCCCGCGAGTTCATCCAGTAACTCATCCATGCGGGGCATGGGGTAGGCATCTGACACCGTCCCAGCGTTGAGCAAGCGGTAGTCCACACAAAACCGGGTGGTCTTGTCCTTCTTAGGGACTAGAACTACCGGGCTTGCCCAAGGACTTTGGGACGGAGTAATTACCCCTAGGGTCAGCATCTCCTCTATCTCCCTTTCCATACTGGTCTTGACCTCTGCTGACACTCTATAAGCATGCTTATGCAGAGGTTACAGATCCCCTGTGTGCACTGGGTGTTTTGTGAGATGTGTGGTCGCTGGCATGTCAGTGAAGAGGGCCCTAAACTTAGCTAGCATGTCCCTGGCTTCTACCTGCTGCCTAACACTCAACTGTGCCCCTATCTCTACCTGCTCCACAGTGTTTCCCTGCCTAGCCTCCCCTAGGAGATCATGCAGAGCATTGCTCGCCGGATCCTCCAGCAGTGGGCAACAAATGGCCATTACTGCTCCCATACTTGGTGCTCTGTACTCTTTCAGCATATTGACGTGATATGTCTTATGCCTCTCAGGCTCTACCTGTACAACGTAGTTGTACTCATTCACCTTTCGGATAACCGGGTACGGTCCCTACCAGGCAGCCATCAACTTGTTCTCCCAAGTGGGTTTGAGAACAAGCACCTGCTGCCCTGGGATGAATTCCCTGCTACGGGCATTCCTGTCATACCATTGCTTTTGCTTGGTCTGAGCGGCACTGAGGTGGTCCTGGGCCACCCCCATGAGCATCTCTAACCGGTCTCGGAGATCTACTACATATTGGATCACTGAAGCATCAGTAGCAGTAGCCTCCCCTTCCCATCCCTCATGGAATAGGTCCAGAGGTCCACGTACCCTGCGGCCATATAGTAGCTCGAAGGGGGAGAAGCCTGTAGATTCCTGCGGTACCTCTCGGTAGGCAAACAGCAAGTGCTGTAAATGAATCTCACAGTCTTTCCCCTCCGCCTCCATAAAGGTCCGAAGCATCTGCTTCAGGGTACCGTTAAACCTCTCACATAATCCGTTTGTCTGGGGATGGTAAGGGGTAGTGCGCCGGTGCTGTACAACGCATGCATCCCAGAGACAATGTAACAGTTCACTCATGAACTGCGACCCCTGATCGGCTAGGACCTCACTAGGGAAACCTACCCTAGAAAAAATGTTCAGCAAAGCTGCTGCTACTGTCTTGGCATCTATGGTGCCAAGCGCTACCGCCTCAGGGTACCGGGTGGCAAAATCCACCACCGTGAGGATGTAGCGCTTCCCTGACCTGCTAGAAATCATAAGGGGTCCTACAAGATCCATCGCTACTTTCTGGAAGGGTTCCCCTATTATCGGTAGGGGTTTCAGGGGTGCCTTCACACGGTCGCCCGCCTTACCCACTCGCTGGCAGGCATCACAAGAGCGGCAGAAATTGCTCGCATCTCGGGATGCCCCCGGCCAGAAGTAACGCTGTAATAACCGGGCTCACGTTCTGTTGACCCCCTGATGTCCCGCTAACGGAATAGAGTGAGCTACCCGTAACAATTGCTGTCGGTACCCCTGGGGCACTACTAGCTGTCGCTTACCGGTCAATCCCTCCTCTATCCCTGGGTTCCTTTCTTCTCTATACAGGAGTCCCTTATCCCATAGGCAGTGATCAGTGCCTTCCCCTCCCTGAGATTCGGACGCCCGAAGTCTCACACCGGCCAGGGTAGGGTCTGTCGTCACTGCCTCCCTAAACTGGGCTCCTAATTCTGGCCACCCCCCAGTCATGTCATTGTCCGGAGAATGGGGAAGGGTGAGGGGAAACAGTAAGTCAGTCTGTGGTTGCAACTGATCCTGGCTTACCTCCCCGGGCTCCTCTGCACCCTCCGCTAACGTTGGTCCCAAAGGCTGGGGGACTGGCGCCGCCGCCATTGCCGCTGTCTGGCTCCGGGTAACCGCCGCCACTGCAGCGGGTTTGGGCACTCGGTCATAGGTGCAGGTCATCGGACCCACATCGTTGCCAAGAAGAACTTCAGCATCCAAACCGGGTAAAACCCCCACCTCCTGCACACCCTGGCCCTCCCCCAATCCAAAAAGATTCTGGCCACTTGCAGAAAACGTGGCACTCCGTCGGCCACAGTGATCTGTATCCCAGGGCCTGGGAGTAGATCCTCTGGCCGGACCATATCAGGTCGGACCAGGGTCACTGCAGCTCCTGAATCCAGCAAGCCGACTGCTTGCCGATCACCGACTGTGACCAGGGTGAGATGTCTGCTCCGGCCGTCCGTCTGCTTCAGGTCCGCGCTGAGATGTCCTCCGCTCTTGGCTGTAGGCACCGATGAAACCGGGACAGGTGTGGCATGGGACATCTCGCTGGGAGTTGGTTCCATGACCGGTCCGGAGTCTGTGGTGGAAGCCACCCGCACGCGGGCTACCAGCTTCGCAGCTGGGGTGCATTGCCCCTGATTGGGTCCGCCGGAACACAGGGGTTCCGGGCAATCTGGTCTGATGTGACCAGGGCGGTTGCAGTTGTAGCACCGGCGCTCGTGCCAGAGCTCCCCCGCCTTCGGTGGACTGCTGCCCGCAGGCGGCCTCTGAGTCCATTGGGGGGTATTGGCAGACTTTCTGGCCGGTTCCGCCGCCTTGGCTACTGCTTTGGCGGTCATCAGGTCTCGGCTGGCCACATACACTGGCGACACACTTTATTCGAGCTCGGCTAGTCCCACGAATTCGGGTATACCCGGGTGTATTGAGGTTTGTGACTGTTTTCTGCCCGAGTGCATTGAGTTATTTTCCGGCAGGGATTGAAGCATTTTATTCCCGCTGGCTGCAATACTGCACAGTACATATATATATACTGCATTACAATTCATGAATTTATGCCATCTGGTAGACACGCGAAGCATTGCAGCCTATTAAATCCTAATCATTATCATTTAACAGATCAGCCGCCCATCAGCCAGGCATGAACCCAGGCTGGGAAGGCAAATGCAACGGGGCTTGTCAGAGGTGAGGAGCGGCGCATTCCAGGTATCTGCCAGGTACATACCGGGTATTTGCTCGAATAAAGTGTGTCGGTGCAGTAGTCGTCTGCAAGCCTCGCCGCCTCCTGGTAAGTCTTGGGCTTCTTGTTGTACACCCAAGCCCTCACCGCCGGCGGGCACTGCTGCATGAGCTGCTCCTGAAAGATGAGGTCCAGCAGGCGTTGGTAAGTCCGTGCCTCATAGCCCTCCACCCAGCGTATCCCGTACAAAGCTATGCGGGTCACGTAGGTAACATAGGACTCCTGGGGCTGCCTCTCCTCCTGCCGGAATTTACCCCGGTAGACTTTCAGTTGTAAAACCGTACTGAAACAATAACAGTTCTTTCAGGTGGTCATAGTCATCAGCATACTCATCTGGAAGTGCCATCATCGTCTGCTTAGCCAAGCCGGGCAGTAAGGGGTCCAAACATGCAACCCTATGCTGGGGAAGCACTTTGTACCACCGACACTGTGTCTCAAAGTTCTTTAGAAAACTGTCGATCTGATCAGTACCTTCCACGAACTTGGTGAGACTGTGCTGATCCAGTTTGAGTTCATCTTGGTTGGGTTGGACAGGGGGGCAATAAGCGGGTCTGTTCACTGCCATAGTGATAAACTGCAGCCGCTCCTCCGGTGTCCCTCTGTCACCCCACGCAGTAATCAGTGCCAACATTTATGGGGTGAACGGACTGGTAGCCGCAGCAAACAGTACCCCTCCTGTTGCACTTCTCCCGGGAGGTGCACTCGTTCCCTCCCTGAGATTCCGCCGCCCCGGTACTGGGTTCCTTCCCTGATCTCCGGGTGGCTGTATAAGGGCAAGCTGAGCCGTATCCTGAGGCTCTGCAAGCCGGGCTTCATAGTCACCGATTGCGCCAACCATGTCTGCGACCTCCTGGTTCTCATAGGGCAGTCCATATTCACGGCATTTGTCCTTCGGCTGAGCTCGGGTCCTCATGTTGGATGAGCCTTCAGCCTCGCTCATGGTTCACGGTCGCAGCAGTGAGGTGGTGTTACAACTTGTGTTAACTGTTGCACTACTGTGTGTTCAATATCTTTAGTCCCAGGAACTCGCAATTACTCTCGAGTTCCCACTATATGACAGAGTCCCACAGAACACTGTAATATAGGTTCAGTTCAATCCCACCGCTGCCACCAGTTAATTATAGAGCTTGTCACGGTAGCTTATGACAAGATATAATGAACACCAAATATCTGGGTTGAACTGAACGAGGCTTAGATATAATAAAATATATTTATTCCTTAAAAAAGGTGAACACAGCAATATAGTACAATTAACAGACAAAAAGGTAACACTTACTTAGGGTTGGGGGATGGAGAAGTATCAGCTAGAAATTCTCCAGCAATCCGGTGACATTCAAGATGGTATCAGAAGAAGAACTAAAAACTGTAGGGTTGACACAGTTTATATACCTGTGTAACCCTATTCTTAACATTGAATACAGACTATTGGTGAACAATTATCTGTATCCAATCCCTAACGTGGAGACACAGATTAACCCATGCCCCCCAGCTAATTAGCCCATGTGTACTGGGACTCTATGGGTAGCCCCATAATTAAATCAGGGGCGACGACCAGTCTATCAAATGAAGTATCGGAATTGTTTGTAGGTGTAGACATAACACTTACAAACCACTCCAGTTTGATGATTCTCCACCCTCAGGTAACAATTAGAGTGGCAGAGACTGTTGATTAGTACTTGATCTGTTGATTAGTACTTAGTGTAAACAATCAGGCAGTTAACTTTTGATCACAGTGCTTAGGCTCAATCAGCCGGCTGCCCTTCATGACTTATTAGCATAGCAGATGGAGTCTGCATTTTCAGGGCAGATCCAAAATACCATACATATACACTTTAATATCTACACATATTAATAAGTTCCATTCTGGTGGGCTCAGTGGGTCGAAATTTGCCAGTTCTTAATGCCTACAGTGGCTCCACATATTGGCCAAATATCAACTCTCTGCGACCTCCAGAACTGGAGATACAGAAATGCACTTTAAAACATATTTAAAATACAGGATTATAATGAAACATGGGAACAGGGGAACATATATTTTCATGACATGACAAGGTGTAAACCACCTTCCTGGACCGCAGTCCAGTTAACCCCTTGCCTCCCTGGTGAGGTCAGGGGGTGGCCATATGGGGTGCAACCCCTTTAATACCGGGCCAACCCCCTCTCCCTCTACAGTTGTTTTTCCATATGAATAAGAGATGAATGAGGTTTCCAAAGAACGCCTATGAAGAACTTTCATGATGATCCACTACAAGTTCACAAACTATGAAATAATGTATTTTAAAAATGTATTAGGGAACGTAAACCTCTTAACACTATTGTACAAAGATGCTAGAGACACATACAGTACAGTACCTTCATAACAGAGAAAACAGGCACTGATACTTTTCAACCACACCTTTTTTTACACACCTTCCCCCATAAGGACAGGGACACATGCTCCTCACTCATTCATACTTTTAGCGATCAGCGGGGGTACATACCTTTCACTCCCACAGAGACATGAAGGGCGCACTGTACCTTTTACATCTTGTGTTGCTCTAATAGAGACCGCAAGAACTCACAGTTCTTAATTTATGCTATTCCAATGAAAAAATGAAGGGCAAGTGTAGTCTGAATCTTCTTACTAATTAATCTCAGACAGACATCTTAATTGCCATGAGATCTAACACAGTTCTAGCTCTATCACAGTGAGGGTTTACATTCCTTTGTCCAAAAGTGGTTGAGTCAGTGACACAGCTGCTTTGTGGGGGAAACATTAGTCTCAAGGACATTTTGCAGAATTAAACATTTTCTTGAACGTTTATTCTGGTCTTTTAAAACCATTGAAATTAAAGCAATTTGTTTGCAGTAATGCATTCAAAGTTACCCGAGCAATATTCATACGGATGGACATCTTCGGATTCAAACGGGACATACGCGTCTTCTTCCTGAGTAAGAAAAAGAAATGTGTTTACGAAACAAGATGTTTTATTGTATTAAAAGAGAAAGCTAGGAACAAGCACTAATCGACATGCTGCACATGTTCTGCTTATGTTGTATATAAGCGATCAACATCAAAACAGTTTTTTTCTATAAAGAAAGAATCACTATCCACACCGTAAAAAATGCTGTATTAATAGATTGCGGTTATCAATGCAAACTCTCTAAATAATCTCTGATCGTTAGCTCAAACAATGCGTCTTTCTTACTTTCTCCTTGTTAAAGCATCCCAATTCCCAAATCCCAATGCATATGAACGGGAAATAAAGTGACCTGTCTCTTCTCCAACATATCTTTCTAATAGGAGATGTCACGTGTTGGTTAGTATGATCATAATCTACATGTAAGTATATGTCATTGTTATTTTAGAACTAATACTGTTGCTTAAAAAATATTTTTTTTTAAATTAAACATTCATCCACTGTCTGTAGCCCATCTTACAAATGCTCAATAACCAAATAAAAATAAGGTACTCAACAGGAATCAGTATCAAGATAGATTGAACAAGACAAAGGAACCGTGAGATTGGGAATGTTCCTTCCGTAGCATATATTTGAATCTAAGTATTTGTGAGATGTCTCAGAGAATATATATGGTTTGCTCCAATTTTGCTATAGAGCGAAAATATACCGTTATTTATTTGTGAAATTATTTCAGTGAAGCCTAAATATTCACCATCTGATTTTCACACACACAGCTGTGGCGCGGTCTGAAGCATTTTTAATATTTCCTTTCTTAAAATAAAATATAAAGAGTACCAACAGAGCAAAAAAAGAAATGGGACAGATCACACTGCAAACGTTTATGCCCGATTGAACACATTATCTATTCATGAAGGAAAAATATGTTGCAGGTTGTTTCTGAACAGAGACGGTAGAAAAGTAAACCCTACTCCCCGAGAGATAAATTTCCAGTGCTGGTAATCCTCTCTGCCAGACAAGACCTCCGTTTGTATACAAAGGACGGGGTTAGTTGAAGAAGATCAAAGGGCATTTTTTTTACTCCTTTCAGCAGCTGAGAGCATGTTAAGTACCCTGTAGTCAGTTTTCAGTTGTTTTTACAGATCTCGTCTTGAATCATATTTTATGCTCTTTGTCAAGAATTACTTGCCGATGCTCAGTATTCTCCTGAAATACGGTTCTAAATTATATGAGCAGAGTTCTATGTTATAAATAATAAAGGAAAGAACTCCAGCAGAGCAAATGGAAGATTTGTTAAAAGGTGGCTTTTGTAGAATAAATATTGTATCTGTCCAAAGCATGAGCAGCCAACTCCAGTCCTAAAGGGCCACCTGCAGGCTAGGTATTAGGGATATCCCTGCTTCAGCACAGGTGGCTCAATCAGGAGCTCAGTCAGAATGACTGAGTCACATGTGCTGATGCAGGGATATCCTTAAAACCTGACCTGTTGGTGGCCCTTGAGGACTAAAGTTGGCCATTCCTGGTCTAAAATTCAGCCCAAAGTGCTTCTCCTCATGGGTTTATCCCCTTCTCTGTCCCAGTGTGATGCTTCACACAGCTTTGCAATGCATTACAGGTCTCTCTGGCAGCAAAGGGATTGTTACATTTGCATATCAGGTAAAATAACTTAAAGACACTTCATCCCATATCTACTAAACACTGCTAATGCATAAAACCCCTTCCAGTACCAGAAGACACCCTACAGCACATTACCTTGAATGGTTTTCTGGGCACCAGAATGTGTCGTATGGATTAGCACAGTTTCGTAAAAATGTGCCTTCTACAACTGATTCCATGGGGCTTATTCTGTAAGGTGCGATAGCGCAGATAACATTGTATCACATGTAAAAACCCCATTGACTTTAATGGGGCTTTTCCTGCGATAGCATGTCATCTGCGCTTATCACACCTTACAGAATAAGGGCCCATGTGTAATATTTCTATTGTTGGATGGAAACTGGAAATCGCATACTACGCCTTAACTAAAAGAAATCAAGATGATGGAATAAATGCAGATTTTAAGAACTTGTTTCCGAGTTGTTGCAAATTATGCTGATAGGGTCATTCTTCATATAATCACATTTGGACATATGATATAATCTGGATATAAACCTACTTCAGCCACAATTAAAAACAACAACAATACAATACTAGTCTAATTACTTTCAAACTGGCCCCGTTTTTAAGAATACAATTGGACACCATGGACTATCCTGGTTTCATCTACAACAGCTAGATGAAACCACTAATGAATTAAACTGTACACTCCTACAGGCCACGTGCTGTTATTTGATACTATACATTCTATTTGTTGTACAACACCCACAAACATGACAGCAGGGATGCAGGTAAAGTAACATGTTCACACTTCAGCATCTGACTCGTACTTTTTCTTGACTCACAGCTGGTTGAGCTTTCCCGGCACCTACTGCTCCTTTGCTGATTAGAGGAATAGAATTTTAATAAATGCCACAAACCCACCGCAGGGTTTTTTCACAAGTAAAAGTTGGAATGAGATACTGTCACGTATGGCACACCTGTGAGCCCGTGAGCTGCATACGGGACAAGGGTTAATACACAGCTCTCCAACTGTCCCACTTCTCAACCTTCCAGAAAGGTTCCTCAAATGGACAATATCTCCCTTAAATCCTTCCCCATACACCATCTGTCACGAACAGCACACAAGTGAACACGTGACTTACATATTCAACCAGGGTTAATACACATGGCTACTCTAGCCAACTCACATTTCTCCTCCGCAAGGTAGTTTTAATGAGTTAATATTAATCCCTTACACAATTGCAATCATATCTGTACAGTGCCACCACCCAAGAATTATGAAAATAAAATATGTAAAATTAATATCTGCCAGGGTCTCAGGTCCCTGTTTATAATAGAAAAAACTATGCACTTTAACACACAAAAATTGTTGTAGAAAATGTGTCCGAAAATGTAAATACTGTACTCTCTCGAGCGTGCAACAGTTCATTCTACTCACAAGTTCATAATGAGGTTCTCCATTAAATGTGACAGTCAAGAGCGGTGGAAAAACAACGTTTCAGGTCCCATATGGACCTTTCATCAAGAAAGGTCTATGTGGGACCTGAAACGTTGTCTGTCCACTGTTCTAGGCTGGCACATTAAATAGAGAATTGCATTATGAACGTGTGAGTAGAGTTCTACTTTGTATCTCTGTCTTAGAGGAGACCTGCACTTTGAAGAAATTGTATTCCATAGATCCAACATGAACTCAAAATAAGACTTTCCACTAATGTTCATTAGCCCCTCACATGTTTATATTGCTATTTAACACTCTCACCATCTTTTTATTAACACCTGTTAACTCCTCCAAGAGCACCTGCCTCTTTGAATACATGCACTTTCACAGTTATAACATTTGCAGTTATAGGATATGCTATTGTATCTGTTTGTCTTCCACTCCTTGCTCAGATTGTAAGCACTTCGGGGCAGGGACTCCCTCTCACATTGTTGCCAGTAATGTCATTAGTACAGAATCCTTGTATTGTCTTGTTCAGTCAATGTGCATCTTATTTAGTACAGTATAAGTCCAGCGCTATATAATAATGAAGAAAAATACATATTAATACGCACCGACTCAGATTCATCACTGCTCGTGTGGTCCGAGGGGACGTCTTGCTTTTCTGAGTCAACAGACATGGTCGTTCAATGAAAGCATCTACCTTTATCCTTACCGCTAGAGAAGAGAAATACAGATCATATGTATAAATATGGGTAGAGCAGTCTTCCAGTACCAGTAGTAGTGGCAAATGTAATACAAATACTCAGCAACGCTTGGAAGAGACCCAACAGGGTATGATATACCATATGGGCACTTCCTATAAACCAGTAAGTGAATGTATTTTTGTACAAGCATAATGGATTAATATTTCAATTAGAGAGTTTCACTGTGTGCCTCCTGCTCCTCTCACAACATTCAGGTACTTAGAGTAACTAAGCAATTAAAATAATTACTATACTGTACACATATTTGTACTGACTGTACAAAGAGGGTTTCGGTGGGTGTTTAAATCTGTGCAGTGAGAATAAAGACACGAACGTGGGTGTTTGGTTCAGATTTAATCTCTTTCACATTGTGTTTTCTTAGCCTCTTTTTCCCATAAGGTCCAGTCACAATCACACCTGATTAACTATCTCTACTCCATTTACTACACATGTCCTAACTTCAAAGCACCCTCCGCCTTTCTCCTCTTAAATAGCACACTCCCTTCTCTGTTCTGTCATGCCCTGCTTGCCAATCAGGTGTGCACTTAGATATCTCCTGTCCATTCTTCCTTGACCCCCCTCCTATCCCTTCTAATGTCACCTCACACATCCACTACTTCCACTTAATCCTGTTTTCTCCCCTCCTCATGCCCACCACTGCCGCCTAATACCCTATTTACTCTTCCTCATTCCCTTTCCCTACTAATGGCCTCTCACTATAGCCCAACTTTTCATCCCAATGCTTTCTCACCATTCCCTTAACCCCATCTCTCCCTACTATTGCCCTCACATCCCCTCAATGTGCCCAATTTCTCTCCCTTAATCCCCCGCCACACTATTAACCCCCTCTCCTTATCCCTCCATCAGTCTCGTCTTCTCAGGTTCTTTACCTCCTTGTGCCCACTTATTTCCCTCCTCATGCCACCTCTATCTCCTCCTGATGCCCCCTCCTTTCCCTGGTTATCTTCCGCACTCTACCCCCTCACCCCACCTTCTACCCCATCTCTCCCTTCTAATGCCACCCTCCTTTTCTTCCTTATCCCCCAACCTTTCCCCTCTTATCCCCCTAATCTGCCTCCTCACTCCGTCATCCATCTGCCCCACAGTCCCTTTACATCTTTCTCCCTCCACGTGTACCCCCTCTCTCACTTCACATCCCCCCATGTCCCCTCTCTCTCCCTCTCCCATATCCCCTTTCCTTTCTCATGCCGGTCTTCCTCTCCACATGTCCCCCCTCTCTCTCCCTTCACATGTCCCTTCTCTCCTGTCAATGTTCCCCCTCTCCCACCTTCATATGTCCTCTCTCTCCCCTCCCTTCCCATATCCCCTCTCCCCCTCACGTCCCCCTCTCCCTCTCCCTTCACGTTACCTCTCCCTCCCCCTTCACGTCACCCTCTCCCTTCCCCTTCACATGTCCCCCCTCTCACTCCATTCACATGCTCCCCCTCTCTCTCCCGTCACATGCCCCCTCTCCCTTCCTTCACATGTTTCCCTCCCCCTTCACATATTTTCCTCTACCCCTATTCACATGTTTCCCTCTCTCTCCCCCTTCACATGCCCCCCCTCTCTCCCATCACATGCCCCCTCTCTATCCCTGCACATGCCCCCCTCTCTCTCCCTTCACATGCCCCCTCTTTCTCCCTTCACATGCCCCCCTCTCTCCCTTCACATGTCCCCCCTCTCTCCCTTCACATGCCCCTCTCTCTCCCTTCACATGCCCCCCTCTCTCTCCTGTCACATGCCCCCTCTCCCTCCCATCACATGCCCCCTTCTCTCTCCCTTCACATGCCCCCCTCTCTCTCCCTTCACATGCCCCCCTCTCTCTCCCATCACATGCCCCCTCTGTCTCCCTTCACATGCCCCCCTCTCTCTCCCTTCACACGCCCCCCTCTCTCTCCTGTCACATGCCCCCCTCTCTCTCCCTTCACATGCCCCCTCTCTCTCCTGTCACATGCCCCCCTCTGTCTCCCTTCACATGCCCCCCTCTCTCTCCCGTCACATGCCCCCCTCTGTCTCCCGTCACATGCCCCCCTCTCTCTCTCCCGTCACATGCCCCCCTCTGTCTCCCGTCACATGCCCCCCTCTGTCTCCCTTCACATGCCCCCCTCTCTCTCCCGTCACATGCCCCCCTCTGTCTCCCGTCACATGCCCCCTCTCTCTCCCGTCACATGCCCCCTCTCTCCCGTCACATGCCCCCTCTCTCTCCCGTCACATGCCCCTCTCTCTCTCCCGTCACATGCCCCCTCTCTCTCCCGTCACATGCCCCCCTCTCTCTCCCGTCACATGCCCCCTCTCTCTCCCGTCACATGCCCCTCTCTCTCCCGTCACATGCCCCCCTCTCTCTCCTGTCACATGCCCCCCTCTCTCTCCTGTCACATGCCCCTCTCTCTCTCCCGTCACATGCCCCCCCCCTCCCTTTCATATGTCCCCTCTCCTCCCTTCACACGTTCACTCTCATCCCTTCCCATGTCCCCTCTCTCCTCTTGTCTCTTCTCTTTACACACTCTCTCTAGGTGACCTAATCACATTTTTTGGGTTCAAATATCACCTCTATGCTGATAACACACATTTACTTTTCAACCCCTGACCTTACACCTGCTGTGCAGACCAAAGTCTCTTAATGTCTCTCTGAGATATCATCATGGATGGCCCTCCGCCGACTTAAACTTAACATGGCAAAAACAGAGCTCCTCATACCTCCTCCCAAACCTGGCCCCACTACCTCCTTCCACATTACTGTTGGAAGTACTATCATTCACCCAGTGTATGTATGTCTTTATTTATATAGCGCCATTAGTGTACATAGCGCTTCACATTAGTACTACACGTGACAATCATGACCCAGTATCCCAAGCATACTACCTAGGGGTTACACTCGACTCCTCTCTCACATTCTCTTCTCACATTCAAAAAGGTAGCAAAAACCTATCGTTTTTTTCCTCCGCAATATTACAAAAATACACCTTTTTCTCTGCTGCTCAAATGCAAAAACTCTGACACAGGTCCTCATTCTCTCCCGTCTCGACTACTGTAACCTCCTGCTGTCCGGCCTTCCTGCCTCTCACCTGTCTCCCCTACAATCTATCCTAAACGCTGCTGCCAGAATCCCTCTACTATTTCCGAAATCTGTCTCCCCTGCTGAAATCACTCTCCTGGCTTCCTATCAAATCCCTTATCACACACTCAATTCTCCTCCTCACTTTTAAAGTTTTATACTGTTCTGCCCCTCCTTACATCTCAGCCCCTTTTGTATCTAAAGCCCTCTCCCACCTTAAACCTTTCTCACTGACTGCCCCACACCTCAGGAATGCCCTTCCCTTCAATATCTGGTAAGCACCCTCTCTATCCAACTTTAAGACCCACCTTATAACACACTTAAGGAAGCATATGAGTAGCTCCGTGGCTAATACTTTACACCTCATACATAACCCTTGGCACCTGCAGACGCACTTACCAGAACACCTTCCTACTGTCTCTGTACGTTTTTCCTACCTACCAATTAGATTGTAAGCTCTTCGGAGCAGGGACTCATTTTCCTAGATGTTACTTTTATGTCTGAAGCCCTTATTCCCATGATCTGTTATTTGTATTATTTGTTATTTATATGATTGTCACGTGTATTACTACTGTGAAGCGCTACGTACATTAATGGCGCTATATAAATAAAGATATACACCGCACTCTCTCTCCCTTCACTTGTCCCCCACTCTCTCTCTCCCTTCACATGTCCCCTCTCTCCCTCCTTCACGTGTCCCCCTCTCTCTCCCTTCACGTGCCCCTCTCTCTCTCTCTCCCTTCACGTGCCCCTCTCTCTCTCTCCCTTCACATGCCCCCCCTCTCTCTCCCTTCACATGTCCCCTCTCTTCCTCCTTCAAATGTCCCCCCTCTCTCTCCCTTCACATGTCCCCCCTCTCTCTCCCTTCACATGTCCCCCTCTCTCTCCCTTCACATGTCCCCTCTCTCTCTCCCTTCACATGTCCCCTCTCTCTCTCCCTTCACATGTCCCCTCTCTCTCTCCCTTCACATGTCCCCTCTCTCTCTCCCTTCACATGTCCCCTCTCTCTCTCCCTTCACATGTCCCCTCTCTCTCTCCCTTCACATGTCCCCTCTCTCTCTCCCTTCACATGTCCCCCTTCTCTCTCCCTTCACATGTCCCCTCTCTCTCTCCCTTCACATGTCCCCTCTCTCTCTCCCTTCACATGTCCCCTCTCTCTCTCCCTTCACATGTCCCCTCTCTCTCTCCCTTCACATGTCCCCTCTCTCTCTCCCTTCACATGTCCCCCTCTCTCTCCCCCTTCACATGTCCCCCCTCTCTCTCCCTTCACATATCCTCTCTCTCCCTTCACATGTCCCCTCTCTCCCCCTTCACATGTCCCCTCTCTCCCCCTTCACATGTCCCCTCTCTCCCTCCTTCACATGTCCCCCCTCTCTCTCCCTTCACATATCCTCTCTCTCCCTTCACATGTCCCCTCTCTCCCCCTTCACATGTCCCCTCTCTCCCTCCTTCACATGTCCCCCTCTCTCTCTCTCCCTTCTCATGTCCCCCTCTCTCTCTCCCTTCACATGTCCCCCCATCTCTCTCCCTTCACATGTCCCCCCTCTCTCTCCCTTCACATGTCCCCCCTCTTCTCCCCATCCTCCCATCTCTCACCTTCATCCCCCCCGCGGGTGGGTATCCGCATCCTTAGCGGCACAGGCTCATTACTGAGCAGGATCGCCGCCTCTCCCCCAGGTGCTTCCCCCTCCTCCTCCCTCGGGCCCTCCTACTCCTGCCTCCCGGGCTCCGGGCCAGCACGGGCCTGCATGGGAATCTTTGTATACGCGTCACCATGGCAACAGATCTGAAGTTACCGTGTTCCAAGCCTCCATCTGGCACAGAAAGCTGATTGGTTGAAGATGATTAGCCACGCCCACTTCCTAGAAGCAAGAGCCCCCACGTGTGTTAGAAGGTGGCAAGGGAAGTATCACCCTTCCTATTGAGATATGGGTCTACGCCTCTCTGTTTATGGGGGATCTGTATGTTGGCTGCAAAACTGGGGCAAACTCAGTGTAAAAACCAGCACCATATTTATCAAAGATGAATTCCATTAAAAAGCAATGAGTGTTTTCCTTTCATAAACCAGGTGCAATTCTTTTATGCTGCTTTTGTCCCAGTTTTGCGGCTGCGAGACTACTAAATAACCCTCTAAGTATTAGGCAGCGGAAAAGTGTGTTTTGACTTACTACTTTTTTTTTTTGCAGAGTTGCACTATATGTAAAAACTTTCTTACATCAGACTTTCCAACCCAAATCCTTAGTTCTTACCCTTTCCTAATGCCCCACCACTTCCTCCTCCTCATCACATTTCCCTCCTAATAACCTCTCACGCTCCCGATACCCCCCACCTTTCCATCCCAATAGCCTCTTACCCATTCCCTATGTACCCCACCTCCAACAAAGTGTCCTCTCACTCGCCTTACATACCTCACTTTTCCATCTCAAAGCCCTCTCATCATCTTCCAATGCCCCACCTCTCCCTCCTAATGTCCTCTCCCTATATCCCACCATTCCATCCCTATTTTCCTTAGGAGCGTTTATATGATCAGAATGTGCAGGAGGGGCTATGGCACTCTTGTTATCGCGGGCCCTCCAACAATCAATGGGCAGCAATCACTCCCAAAAATATATAGCTCGCCTGAAACGGGGGTCTCTCAGAGCTGATCCATGGTCCCCCTAACTTCCACTGACCTCGCCTGTTCCCGGGGTCATTTTTGTACTGGTTTGACACAAAACAACTACAAATATGGCTGCAGAGTCACGGATAGAAAGTTGTTATCTTCCGATGATGTTGCAACTTTGTATTGGACGCAAGAGTGAACCTGACCCCACTGCCTTTTTGTGTCCACTGGGAAAGTAAGGCCGCGTCCATAGTCTGTGCGATGGCATGCGCGGCGCGAACAAAAGGCCATACCTCAATGAGGACGGCCATAGAGCGCACGACTGCGCGCGTGCACAAGGGCGATGGCGCGGTCGATCTTTCGCGAGACCACATTTTTTTATTTTGCCGCACGACGGCCGGGTCATGTGCCCGGTTCGGCCAATAAGGGTGAACCGCTCACGTGACACCACGGCCACGCCCCCGCGTCGTGCACGTCATAGGAATCCTACAGGTCACGGATTGCTTCTCGTACAGTCGAGCGCGACGCCATGCGCTCCGTCACACGCCTACTATGTCCGAGGCCTAAGCTTGCCCGGTGGGCAAAACTCATCAATTGAGAACCAGGGACACCCTGTGGCCATGGTATCATAAATCAGTTCTGTGGGACCCCCTGTTTCAGGTAAGGTTAAAAAAAATAAAATTAAAAAAAAAAAAATCAGTGAGCAGGCGGAGTGGCCTTTGCCTTTGTATTCTAGTGGCAAAAATATTCCACTGTCCACCTTTGTTCTCAACTAAACTTCATCCCATTGTTTTAATCTCTTCGCTTTCCAAGGTGCCTGCTACGCTTACAATGAATTGCAGGAATCTGAGTGTGTCAATTTAATGGAAAGGCACAGGCTGTGAAACTCATTACTGATAACTGATCTGATGCAATAGATGAGTTTGACTGGTTGACTCATTAAGGGGGGCTCATTAAAAATAACTCAAGACTTCACTAGTCTCGACATTGGGAGTCTCGCGCCTTTTCAGCATCAGCTGCCCTCACAGACTTCAGAGTCTTGCATTTTGATGTTAGTCTGTCATGATGAAAGAGTTGCTGCGTTCATCTCTACCAGTTTCCTTTTCAGACGTCAGCATTGTAAAGAAGGGGCAACTGAAGCAAACCGTATATAGCTATTACAGAAATCTGTTTGTTGTTGTTAGGTGGGTGGTACACCGTTTGTATTTCTAAGGCTGTGGCCAAGAAATTAGCCGCTGAGCGCGCTCAGGCTGGAGAGCGGTGACGTCACCAACTCTCCAAGCAGGAGCGCAGGCTGTCCTGCATAAATTTGCAAGCGCGAGCGGGGGGACGTGGCCGGGGGCGTGTCATTGGCTGGATCGGGGCTATTTCTTGTGTGTTTGTGTGTGTGTGTGTGCTGTGTGCATTAACTGTTGCTGAAGAGTCCTGTGAACCTTCAGCGCGCTTGAAAATCAATTTGCTCTGTCTCCCCAAGCACCTAGCTTGGAAGAGCGGACGGGCACGTGCACGAGCGCGCGCGTGCCACGTGAGCATGGCCGTACAAATTGATTTTAACTGAAGTGAGCGCGCCAAACGCGGTCAGCGGCAGCGTACACGCAGCCTTATGTTCAACATGGAACACCATCCCCTTGTTCTCTAAAGGAAAAGGAGTGCATTCTAAACAAAGCACTTCGGTGTGAAACACATTAGAGGATCCGCCAAGACTTGTCATGTTTTTTAACCAATAAATACTTTTTTCATGGTCACATAATCAAGCTTTTGCTTCATTTGGCTGTGCACCGGTCTTTTTCCCCTTCGTGGATACTTCCTGCTGATCATTATACCAGGGAGCACGCTGGCTTGCTGTCAACGCTGCATCACTGACATACTCACGTTGAATACGGAACATACGTCCTCACTGAGTCATACACGGGCAGTTGCTCTGAATTCTACTGCACCGGAGGGATCTTGGCCTTTTCAGAGGATTTTCAAATCGTGAGTACCTAGACAACATTATTAGTGCTTACCTTGAGAAATGGAATTGATTTCATGATACAGAGAACACATCCCCATTTTTTTCAAATGGTATACCCACATCTCTTCCATAGGATCCCAACATTAGAGACACAATCCCTTCATGTCTGAAAAACACTAAATAATTCTTAACCAAGTCAGCGGCCAGATAAGTGTGGTTGAGTTGCTCTGATTATAGGGACGTGGATTGGCTGATTTCTGTATCTTCACATTTAAATGGGTTACTACAATGATCATGACTCTCACATTAGTCGTGACAGTGTTTTTTATTTTCTTCTTTCCTCTTTTGCTTCGATTCATAGTCTTTTATTTTGTCTTAACTCCTTAACCTTCATAATTTAGAGATCTATTTTTCCTTTGTACCATTTCCTACATTAGACTTGCTCTGAACATACCCTACGTCACCTCTCCCTTGCACCAGTCTACTTCAATGTTACTTCACCCTTTATAATGTTACATTTGTAACTTTTTCAAATTCAGTTAAAGTATATTTTAAGAAGATCTATGCTGTTTTGCATATGCAGCTTCTGCTGAAATACTTTCAGGCACAGCCCCCCTACTATTAAAGGAGACTTTCACCTCTCGGTGTATGATGTCAGCAGGGAAGATGGCGGAGATGTCACCTCTGGTGAGATTAGGGTTGCCAGGTGTCCAGTATTGAACTGGACTGTCCTGTATTTTGACACTCTGTCCAGTAAAAAATGAGACGTATTGTAATACTGGACATGTATGTGTCCGGTATTTTCCTCCCTGGACATAGTGACTGACGCACCTTTCACCATTGAGTCCAGTATTTTTGGAGAAGCCACCTGGCAACCCTCAGTGAGATTTGGGCGAAAAATTGCATTTTAATAAAAGAAAGTACAGGGTTGTATTGGTGAGACTCCATTTATGCTAAAACCAGTGAGACTGACTCCAAACCAATGAGACCCATGGAAAACGAGTGAGAGTTGACATGTCTAGGTCTATTTGAAGTTCCAATATTAGAAGTGATACATTTATGCATGCCTTGTGTTTCCATGGAAACTTGTTAGGAAATAATCGACTAATTTGCAACCAGAGGCCTGGAGGCCTATTCCTGCCAAGTAACTCCAAGTCAACAGCATGGTAATGATGAAGGTTGCCAGATGGCTTGTCCAAAAATACTGGAGACAATGGTGAAAGGTGCGACGCACTCGAAACACACACTCCTCGGACCTCTCTCTGCTCCACGCTGTTTCCTCCGCTCCTTGGCCCCAACCTCAGGCTCCTGACGCCTCCTCCTGATTGGCTGTATTACACAACAGCAGCAGCCAATTGGAATGGAGGAAGCTGGCCAGGCCTGTCTCCCTGCCTCCCTCTGTCCCGTGGCCCCCCAAGTCGGTCAGGTCACTATGTCCAGAGAGGTAATGCCGGTATACACATACATGTCCAGTATGACCTCTAATTTTTTACTGGACAGCGTGTCCAAATACAGGACAGTCCGATTCAATACTGGACACCTGGCAACCTTAGTACTGACCCATTCCTTGTTTTGTATCCCCATTTGCTGGCCTGGTCTGTTAGCAATATTGCTATGGGATGATGAGATGAGAACAATCACCGTGGTTAATATAACACGGCCAAAACTTAACATTGGAAGTCTCTCCGCAGAGAAAGGGTTAATAATATTAACAGGAAGAAGAATGTGCAGGCACGGACCAGGCTTACACAAGAAGAGCTGACACTGATTCACCTGCTTCCAAAGCAGCGTTCTTACCACTAAGTTACTCCGTCAGCCGTTTTTAATGATGTATGTTTCTAATAATGTTAATGATTTATGGAGGGGACCTTAAATAAGGAGAGCGAGACAGCTACGTTTTCAGATGAGGTGGTAGGAGTGGGGAGAAGGCCGCCTGCAGTGCGTTGTGATCTCGCAGCTCCTCCGTCTGACAGAGAAAGGGGTTAATTACCATCCCATATAATGGCACACAGCCCTTTTATAGAGCGATAGAACATCGCAGGCCTTTATTGGCCGAGAAAGGGGTAAATTCTGCAGGGCGATGAATCCGTCATTCTGAAGCACAGCGCTGTGGACGATCAATAATTTATTCATGAAGATGGATTCTCTTGTTAGAAGATAAATCCCCTATTTATGACGACTCCATATAGTCTCCTGAGATTAATTCCCTTCATCCCAGCAGTCTATATTTAAATGAGAAGACGCAGACAAAAAAATGCACTTTTCCTTCCATAAGCAGCCTAGTTGAAGCCTGGATTTCTGTAGATAGAAAATACTATTTACTGGCGTAATTATTGGCAAAACGTAACTTTTTTCGTTTCTTTCTCATTCATGCACCAGTATTGCAATAAAGATTAAGGAGCAGTCCCCACAATGGAGTGACAATCCAAAATAAACAATTGGCCAATGTAATTGACTTCCTGAAAAAAGACTCTATAGCTAATGGATATGTTTTATTTTTCTACAGATCTGTTGAATTCAGACTTATCTGCAGTCTGACTAAGGCCGCGTCTATAGTGCCAACGACGGCAACGTCGCCCGAAAACAAATGCATTGCCGCCGCGTGCGCTTATAGTAAGCGCGACGGCGACAATGCGACGTCGCCATCGCGAAAACTGGTAGTCGGCAAAATTTGATTTTTCGAGGGCTGTTGCCTCATGTGACAGCCCTTGAACCAATCAAATTTCAGGAAACCCGCGATGTCGTCACCCTTCGTGTCGCCGTCGCCATCGACGGCACTATAGGCGCGGCCTAATGATGGCATCACAATTACCTTACCAACAAAGATCGAGAGAGGAAAAAGCAAAGTGCTTGTAGATTCCAAGAGTGACAAAGAATCTTATGAACCAAAAAAGGTTAGGTATGGATTCTAAATACGCTACAAAGGATTTCTTTAGTATGGGAAAATAAAAAAATTGTAAAAATATTTATACAGATTTTTTTTTTTTTTAGGTAATCAATCACTGATATATAATAACCATACCAGCTCACTTTGCTCTTAGGAGGGATTGTCCCTTTAAATATCCCAAAGACAATAAACTTTAAGGAAGGGAAGAAGGGAAAATGAAAGAGCAGAAAGAGAAAAAAAAACGGGAAACTCAGGAACGTCAATTCAATTAAAGAGTCCATTAACCATAGGGAACAAATCCGCAGGAGATCAGGCTTCATCATATGGGTGCTTGGCTCACATAAATAACTGTTTTTTTACTAAGAAGATTATCGGTGTACTCAGTAAATTGTGTATTAAAGAGCAGCAGATGCTTTAACGATGTCATCGGGGGGGCTTGTATCAAAACAAAAAGGATCCATAGTTAACACTTCATTTAGCATTTTCAGGGGTTAATTTATGAAAAGCCTCTTGACTGCAAAACTAGGATATGAACAGTGCTTTATTGTAACCCCTTCCCTGCTGGATTTGCATTGCGTTTTGCAGGACAATCAATTTGCAAATGTTTTTGGAATAGTTGTTAAATATTTTGAGATATTCCCTTCACGCAAAAATGCTAATAAAAGCGGAGGAACTCAAAGGGAACATAAGCTCAATTAATTTAGTTTTCTACATAGTTTGCACAGGTGTTTTTTGTTTAGTGGAGGGAGAATTAGAAGAAGCTTACATGCGTAATGCTAACAATATGTTGTTTGCAAAGTGCTTTGCCATTAAAATGCACAGACATTCCTGCAGCCACCTCCGGGGAGGGGGGGGACACATTGGTATTTGAAGTGAGGAGGCTGAGATATATTACATGTATTAGATTAATATTACACCGAGCTGAAGCAGAATCAGAACCAGTACACCCGGGGTTCTCAACTCTAGTCCTCAAGACCCCCCAACAGGTCTGGTTTTCAGGATATCCCTGCTTCAGCACAGGTGGCTCAATCTGTGGCTCCGTCATTTTGACTGAGCCACCTGTGCGGAAGCAGGGATATCCTGAAAACCTGCCCTGTTAGTGGCCCTTGAGGACTGGAGCTGGCAACCGCTGCGATAGTCCTGTACGTAATGGAATTTTCACCAGCAAAAGCTTTTTCTTGTGTTTGCCGTAGCTTCAAATCTGTTTATTTTATCACAGCCCCAGTGTTGTTCATTTATAACCTCTAGAGCTGCAACCCTCCCCCAAGAAAGAATTGCAATAAATATTCTAACCTAACCAGTGTTCTCTTTGTAAAGAGAAATTGAGCTATCAGATAGAAAGATCTGTAGGAGACTGACTGTGTGATGTAGTGCTATATAATCATGCATTATATCAATAATCTCTGACAGCTAGGTATGGGCACTTTATTCTCCAATGGGTGCATAATTCACTTGTTTCTTGATGTATGCGTGTAGACACTGGTGAAAGTGCGTTACCTACCTTCGCACTGAAAACACAGAGGGGCTTTTAAAAAGTTAAAACTACTACAGTTGGGATAAGAGTGGTCCCTTTAATGTAGTATTTGTTAGTATTCATACATTGCAGCATGTAAATGGGACATATGGGATTGAATGGGCCCTGCATGCACTAATATCCTTATTCTATATACACCAAAGTGCTGAGCAGGCTGTTTTCTGCTAACAAACACCACGAATTTCGATGGGGATTTTGTCCCCTAAGGCAGAGGTTCTCAACTCCAGTCCTCAAGAACCCCCAACAGGTCAGGTTTTAAGGATATCTCAGCTTCAGTACAGGTGGCTCAATCAGTGGCTCAGTCTTTGGCTGAGCCACTGATTGAGTCATCGGTGCTGAAGCAGGGATATTCTCAAAACCTGACCTGTTGGGGGGAGAGGGGGAGGGTCTTGAGGACTGTAATTGGGAACCACTGCCCTAAGGCTTAGAACCCCTTAGCAAATATGGCCCAAAGTTGATATTAGAGAAGTCCCTTGATTTTAACCATGTCTTGCCATAGGTGTTGCCTGCACCCCCCCCCCCCCCCCCCCCGAGGCCCTAAAACAATTGCAAGAGGTGTATCCTGGGAATTCATCTGATTTTGAGAAGAATTAAGAGGGGAAAAAAAATATAGAAAAATAATTCAACCTGCAGCCGAGTTCAATTTCACGGCAACTTTTACAATATTTCCCCCTTTGTAATGTCTGAAGAGGCTTTACTCTGTTTGGCACCAGGCTGCTTTAGGGAAATGGGTACAGATAGCGCAAGGAGATAAGGAGTAGATACCATTATAAAAAACAAGGTGAATTTTGCATCTATTCTTGTAATCTGACCATTTTTTTGTGTGCCAAACCACAAGTTGATGCGAAGTTTAGAAGCAGAGGCAGCGCACAGCTTAAGGAGACGGGATTCCTCATCAGTATAAAGCTGCCTTTATTCTTACATGGATAACAAGGCGCCAAACTATCCTAACCGTTTCGCATCTCACGGGTGCTTTATCATGGATAAAGCACCCATGGGATGTGAAACGCGTAGGGGAGTTTGTGCCTCCTTTTTATCCATGTAAGAATAAAGAAAGTGTTGTACTGATCAGGATCCAGTCTCATGGATAAAGCACCCATGGGATGTGAAACACGTAGGGGAGTTTGTGCCTCCTTTTTATCCATGTAAGAATAAAGAAAGTGTTGTACAGATCAGGATCCAGTCTCCCTGAGCTGCGCGCTGCCTCTACTTGTTCTAACCTTGGAATACCATTAAGTGCCTGTGGTCAGGTACTGACATGTTAGTGCATATCTCACCACAACTGTTTAATGAACTCCGATTTTTGAACTTCACTATATATTTTTTCTACTTTTTTACATTCTGACATGCACTGATTTCTCCTGGAAGCATCTACATTGGAACTGGAAACAGTTCTTTTTTTTATGCAGCACTCACTTATGTAGTTTAGATGATCTCATCTCTGGGCAGCGCTTCCGTTTGTGTATGTACTGTTCTACAAGGCATCTCTAAAGCGGTAAAGTTCAATAAGATTGGATGTAACCCAGGGAAGATGGGCCCACGGACTCTAGTTGCTCAGAGGAGCACGGATATCACACAGGTTTTTAGGAACTAGTTGAGCACAAAATCAGTATCTGGCATCAAATTGTTTCTGGACCAAGGGCAGTTGGTAAGGTCAACAAGAAATTGTTGAAGGATAACATTTTAACTGTTCTCGTGAATAGGACTTTAGGGCTAGATTTTAATCGTTTGATTTTACTTACACAATGTACTATTGCATGATCACTGATAATATCAGGCAATATACAGTACCAGAGGTTTGGATTCTGTTGGGAACAGGATGTTAAGATCCAATCTAACAGTGACTGGTTACAGGATTTTACATTTATTTGAGAAATTAGTTGGGTTACATTCAGTGATTTGAATTGTGCACAGATTTGGTTGTTTTTAGGGTCAAGCAAATTGAGGTTGAATTCTCCATGAAAGAATAGCTCAGTTTCTAGTTGACAAAGGATTATTGCCAAGACAATTAGACACATCACATAGGGATTGCAGTGGTGCCTTGGGAGAGGGGAGGAGGGGGGAGGGGGGCATTAGATGCCAACAATAATGATGGCTTAGAATAAGGGAGGTGAATCTTGCCAACTACATGTTTAAATGAGGGTGGTCTACAGGTATCGGATTTTTTTCAAAAATGCCGCCCTTAGGCATTTGCCTGCTGCCGCCCTCATCCTCCAGTGCTGCGCTGTCCCTTTTCCATGGCAACACGATGCCGTGTGATGTCACGTCAACAGCCGCGCATGCGCGATCGGCGCTTGCCAGCTACTCTCCCACTGTCTCTGCAAGTTCTCCCTACTTTCCACTTCGATTGTAAGCTCTTCGGCGATGGGACTACTTCTCCTAATGTTACTTTCATATCTGAAGCGCTTAATTCCATTGTGTGTTATTATGATTTCACGTGTATTATTACTGCTGTGAAGCGCTGTGCACATGGATGGCGCTATATAAATAAAGATATACATACAATATTTTCAGTACAGCAGATGTCAATTACAGATACAGGAGTTAACACGGTGCATTCCTATGCTAGTTGACTTTAACAAGCCTGTGCATTTATTCTTTTCTCATTTGGGCTTCTTTGTAGACCTCTGCAAATTGGGACATTTAATAGCTTTATCAAATAATATGCTGTGCGTTTATCCGGTCTCCTCTGAAGTGCCACAATCCCGTCCTTCGCTGAATTGATGCAGGAGATGGAGAATTCTTATCTGAGAGGGTCTTTCATGTGGAATTGAAGCATGCAGGTAAAGCCTGCCTGCGCTCACATGGGAGCAGAAGGTTGTACTCGCTGGAAGGGGGTCTCATTAGCAGAGCTGCAGGGGTATGTTTTGAGGTCTATTAAAAATCACACAGCTGGACTTTGATCTCTTGCGCTGTTTCCACTTACTTTTCCCCTATGCTGCTTCCTATCGATCGGCAGATGTGGCAATCGCTTCTCTCTGTAAAACCTTTAAATACATATATATATAACATCACAAGGCCCTGATGACCTCAGAAAAATAACAAGTGTCAGGATCGTTGAAGCCTTGATTGAAAGTGTAATCATTTGTACAATAATTCCCCATCTCATGCTCCTATCCAGTTTATGCAATGGGACTTTAATTGGTGAATTTCAAGTGAGAGTCAGTGTGTTTTTCCTCAGTTGACTGTGAGTGGAATATTGAGCTCAAGACTTATTATTACCGACTGTATAAAAATCTATTTAATATAATTATATATATAGTGTCACTCGACTGAAAACAGTATCTTGCTTGCGCGCAAACCGCTGGGGACTGGAATACAAAAAAGATGGAAGCAGGCACTCCAGGACTGAGGAAAAGAAATAAAATTAATTGCAAAACTATACACGTTTTGGCTGTCTATAACAGCCGTTCTCCTGTAGAGAGCCGAAACATTGATAGTTTTGCAATAATCTCTCTCTCATTTTAAGTTATGTTGGGTGAAAAAGTCGACAAAAGACCTCCTCGGTTAGCATATAGCCAACAAAGAATATCACTTGTGAGCATATTCACATGTCCAGTAGGAGGGCATTCTGGTAAGTGCGTCTGCAGGGGGCCAAGCTTTATGTATCAGGTCTATCGTTTTAGCCACGGAGCTACTCATATGCTTCGTAAAGCAGGGGTGTTTTAAGGTGGGTCTTAAATGTGGATAGAGAGGGTGCTAGTCGGATATTGAGGGGAAGGGCATTCCAGAGGTGTGGGGCAGTCAGTGAGAAAGGTTTAAGGCAGGAGAGGACTTTAGATACAAAAGGGACAGAGAGAAGACATCCTTGAGCAGAACATAAGAATCGGGTTGGTGCATAGCGAGAAATTAGGACTGAGATGTAAGGAGGGGCAGAAGAGTGTAAAGCTTTAAAAGTGAGGAGGAGAATTGAGTGTGAGATGTGGTATTTGATAGGAAGCCAAAAGAGGGATTTCAGCAGGGGAGACGCTGAGAAAATATGTCTATTATTTGTGTCCTCTTCAGCATGGAAGGAGGTGCATTTTTGAAAATGGTAGAGAAAAAACAATCAACATTTAAAGAACAACAAAATGATCCTTTCTAATGATTCTGGAGGAACGGGAGTGACTCAGAGGTTTGTGACACTTTGAGCTTTGCCTTTGTCCTGGTGAATATACTCTGTAGTAATAAAGGTGGGAGAGGGAGTAGGGGGTATGATACCTTTTATTGGACCAACAAGTAGTTGATTTTACAAGATTTCAAACCTCTCATGGTCCTTCATCGGGTTAAGGCAGAAATACAAAAACACAATGTTATACAGGCATACCCCGGTTTAAGGACACTCACTTTAAGTACACTCGCGAGTAAGTACATGTCGCCCAATAGGCAAACAGCAGCTCGCGCATGCGCCTGTCAGCACGTCCTGAACAGCAATACCGGCTCCCTACCTGTACCGAAGCTGTGCGCAAGCGGGGAGACTGTAGAGCCTGTTACACATGCGTTATTTACATCAATTATGCACATATATAACGATTGCCGTACAGTACATGCATCGATAAGTGGGGAAAAGGTAGTGCTTCACTTTAAGTACATTTTCGCTTTACATACATGCTCCGGTCCCATTGCGTACGTTAATGCGGGGTATGCCTGTATACAGTGT
>NC_134487.1:287557399-287719899 GCF_040206685.1 Ascaphus truei
CACACACACACTGACACAAACAAACACACACACACACACACACACACACTGACACACACACACACTGACTGACACACACACACACACTGACTGACGCACGCGCGCACACCCCCACACCCACGCGCGCACACACACAGACTGACGCGCGCGCGCACACACACAATGAATGGTACACACACACACACATACACTGACACACACACACACTGACACTGACACACACACACACACTGACACTGACACACACACACACACACACACACACACACACACACACTGACACACACTGACACACACACACACACACACTGACTGACACACACTGACTGACACACACACACACACTGACTGACACACACACACTTACTGACGCGCGCGCGCGCACACCCCCACACCCACACACTGACTGAATGACTGACTGACTGCCGCACGCACACACTGACTGACTGAGGCACACACACACGCACACACTGACTGTGTGTGTGTGTGCGTCAGTCAGTCTGTGTGTGTGTTTGTGTTTCTGCGTCAGACTCACTGACGCGCGCGCACACACACTGACTGACTGACGCACACACAATGACTGACGCACACACACTGCATGAAGCTGTAAAGGAGGGAGGGGGGGAACTGGATTGATGTGAATGGGGGACAAACAGAGAGAGGGGGAGGGGTGAGGAGAGAGAGAGGAGCGGGAATATTACATCCCGGGCAACGCCGGGTCTCTCAGCTAGTATAAAATAAACGTAAAGAGAGGGTGCATACCATTCAATGATGGATACAAAAAAAGGAACAACAGGACAGTCACTCTTATACTCCCAGAAAGTGAATATATATATCATTTACGTGAATCACTATCCGTATTTGAAGTGTGTGTGTATATAAATATATATATACATACAAATGAGCATACAGTAATATTTCCATTTGCTATTTGCCTTGCTATGGAGGGTTTTTGTCACTTTTTTACTCACATAACTATACATATATAATATATTATATATTATATATATATATATATATATATATATATATATATATATATATATATATATATATATATATGCAGTGGAAGTGTATTGTGTGTATTTACCTACACACTCACTCCACATTTCAGTAACATACATATACATCTAAATAATATTCACATATACACGTTTGCTATAAATGGAATTATTACAATTTTACATTATATACACGTGCAATGAATGGAATAAACACTGTAATAAGTTTGAAATCGCCTATCCGAGCTGCTATGCATGGCTGATCCCTTTTCTCCAGCTTCCTTGAATGTACTCTATGAGGAAGATCATGTGACCAGATGCTAGTGCACGTTTAGAGAGAGGGAGGGCAGTGCTGACAAAGGGGTGTGCCTGGGTTTGTGACAGGACATGAAGGGGCAGTGCCTAAGCAAATGCTTGTTAAAATAGAATACAAGAAAATTGGTCTTTCAAAGTTGTTTTTTTAAAAACCGAAAATGCTAAAAGTATTTTTTCTTACTACAGAACTGATTTATTAAAAAAAACACACATGCAGGATATAGACTGAACTGCAGCTTTAAGAGGCTAGAAATGTTAACGAGTTAAATATTAACAGATGATGCCTTTGCAATGGATTCTGAGTAACAACTCATCCGTGGTGATGTGAATTCACCACTAGCAACCATGTAGCTCAATAATGCAGAACTGTTATCAACTGTTGCAGGCTACCTCCCAATTAGGATTTGTCTCATAAAGAAGGTCAGACTCAGTGCACAAGAAAAAAAATACATTTATGAAACAATTTACCAATGTAAATTGGGATCCATAAACAAATATAATCATCATTTAGGTTTAAAAAAAAAATTGGATTTTTGGTTATTTGAAAATGAAATGTTTATTTTATTGTCAGTCTCTGGTGTTTTCCAGAATTGCTATGCAAGTCCCTCTCCCGCCCACGGTTTAATTTCACGACTCTCTTCCTGGAGTTAAACAAAGAAAAGGAGGGAAAAGTAGAGGGGGATGTTACCTTGTGTGTGCAAGAACAAGTTTCCTACTAAAGCAGCAATCTGTGAATATACATGTAGATATTTGGAATTCAGTGTAAATGAAGGTTAATTTTAGTACATCAATGTTATGGTGAAAAAAAAAAGCACAATTGCGCACCAGGGATTAGTGATAGGTAATTTATTAAAAATGTACACATATACTGAGGGGATCCAACCCCACCTCAGATAAAAAGCTAAGCAGCTAAAACTCAGTATTGATAGAGAGTACCTCCAATTCTAACTAAACCCTAAGCTGCACAGCACACAAATTACAATAAAAATGCATATAAGGAATAAAACATGAAAGAAAACTATCTAACGATTTGTGATAAAACCGCCATTGAAATATACAACCGGCAAGGGGAGACGGACACTCACCCTGAGATAGGAAGCGGGCTCGCGGTGACTGCAAAGGATCCGGATCTCGGCACCGCGAAGATGGAAAACACTGCTGCTGTCTCCTGCAGGCTCCGTCACAGCTTGCCAGCAAACACGCGCAGGATGACCTGTCGTGACCTCTACGCATTTCGCACCACGTGCTTCGTCAGGAGGTCAATGTTATGGTCCCTAACAAGGACCTTAACCAGGGTCTTTAACTCGTTGTAGGCCCGTTCCGACAATCAAGGGGTTAAGCGAAGCAGTGCCTGACTTAGATGAAACCCCCCCCCCCAATTAACGTTTCTCTCTTGATCATGGAGATAAGGGCTGGGCCGGGCCAATGCCAGAAGGGGCCCCAACTCTCCTCTGCCACGGGACTGGAGGCCTCTACCCTTCACCAGGTAACATTTCTAGGGGTGTGAGATTAAAGAGAGAGGTGACAGAGATACATAGGGGAGTTGAAGAGAGAGGGGGGAGAGTGAAAGAGAGGAGAGGGGGGAGTAAAACAGGGGTAGAGTGAGATAGAGGGGCGAGTAAGAGAGAGAGAGAGAGGGTTGTGATAGAGAAGGGGAGAGATGGAGAGGGAGGAGAAAGAGGGGGAGGAGAGAGGGAAATGGGGGAGTTTGGGGGAGTGTGAGAGAGAGGGGAGTTAGAGAGCGGGGAGAGAAAGAGGAGGAGAGAGAGTGTGTAAGAGAGGGGGGGAATAAGAGAGTGGGGAGAGTGAGTGGGGGGGGGGAAATACATGTCGGGAGGGAGAGATAGAGAGAGGGGGGCTGTAAGAGCTAGAGGGGAGGACTCGCAAAGTCACCGACCGGGCTTGCCCAGGTGGAAACTCTAGTCTTGGGCCCCGGGAAATCTGTCGGCGGCCCTGGTTAAGCGTTCAAGTTTTCAATTGGTTTGGCCAATATAAATAAAACTGGGTCCAGGGGGTTAGGGGGAGGGGGGGGGGTTAATCTCCAAGGTCTATACTTTTAGGTCTTCTATCATTGACTAAAATCTTTGTGCTCTAGGACGGAATCACCAAATATGCACCAGATCGCCTAATTGTCCACAATTTCTCCAGCATTTGTTTGAAGAACTTGTGAATATCAGACTTAGAAGGAGAAATGTTGGCTGCCGTTCATGGGGAACGTAAATATGGTCAAGTGTGATGTCGGAACAATTATATATCTTCCATCTGAGTCTCTCTTAAAGTCTTGAATCACGTTTATCCCAGATAGCAAACAAAGGGGGGTTGCCATCAAAAAAGGAGAAAAATGCTTTAGGATAAGTTCTAATAAAAATATTGGGGAGATCTTTTCTGTTAAAGTGAGTCTCTTGAAGAAAGATAATGTCACCCTGTAACCTTTTCTAATCAGATCACGCCAATCTCTGCTTGTAATTAGAATTGAGACCTTTAAGATTGATAGAAATCAGTTTAACTGTAGTTTGCCTAGCCTTTAGAGAACAGATAATTCAATACTTTTTCATAAGCTTTTTTCCTTTCACTGAGTAGTGAGGACAATAATCATATACTGAGACCCTCTAGCAGTTTGGAAATTGGATGACCAGGTGCTGTAAGTTTACTCAAGTAATGGTGGTGGTGAGGGAAACGGGAGCTGAACGGATGGCATGGATTGGGAAGGGGAAAATAACATATAGGGTATACAGGTGTCGTGAGCACCTGAGTGTAATTCACAGAACGACCCTTACCAGGACTCGTGTTCCGGGGAGGAGGCCCCAAGGAGGAGGCACATCAGTTTTGAGCATTCAGGACACCTGAGGCAGCAAGCTATTAGGGACCTTATGATCATACCTTCCGGTCCGAGGTGGATTGGGGAGCAAGCCCCTTAGAAGGGGCTGGACCCATACCCTCCCTGGTCCCGCATGTATAAAAAACTTTTTTTTTTAAAGTAAATATATATAGAAATGTTTACCTAAATAAAACTGTGACGGCTGGGCACACAATCTCTCTCTCTCTGTGGAAGAGAGTTTCCCAGTCACCAGAGAAAATGATGTTGTAGAACTGTATCTGGTACTGCACAGGTTACATCCACAGGTTTTCCCCGTATTTCCCCTTGCTCTCCAGGCAGATAATGTAACCCTGTGTCTTGGGACAGTTAGACACAAAACTTGGTAAAAAAGTGCACTCAGCCGCAGGAGAAAAACACACTTTGAAACCACTTGTATCTCTGTCCCGTGACCTATTCTCATCAGCAAGACGGTGAAGTTAATGTTGGGCACCCAAGTTTTCCCTTTATATTCCAATTTACCCTATATTGTGCTGGGCCTGTGTGAAAGCAGTGGTACTGCTATGTTCCACTCTTTCAGGATGCTATGGGGTAACTCTGGACTTGCTCTGTAGAGCTGTAACCCTGGGGCATTGCATGTCTGGGGAGAAGGAATTTTCGCTTTGGACTTTCCGGACCAACTGTGTGCAAAAACCTTTTCACACTTGGGAACCTGGCTGGGTGTGAGAGCCTTTGTGTTGACTAGGCTGCCTGGCACCTTTCTAATTAGGAAAGGGTATAACTGTTGCTTTGTTCCAGTGCCTCTGTGTGTGTCCTAGGTTCCTGTAACTCAGGCTTGTGTTCTGTATGATCGGGTTACCTGCGTGCATGCAGTTTTTGTAAAAGCTGTGTGTTTTACTACATGGACGTGATCCACAAGTCTTCTTCCAGACTGTACTTACTTTTTATTCCTACCATAAGAAGATCCTAGGAGGCGAGGTAGCTGCGGCAGCACCTTCTACCTATCAGGAATAAGTGTTCCCAGTCGTCCCCGTGTGCCAGGAACGCATCGTTATACTTTTATGGACTTTGTAACTATTGTGCTTACTCGTGCAATAGAAACACTTTTTGTTCCAGTACTAAGAGGACTCCAGGCGTAACCTTGCTACGGAAGCACCTTGCAACTAGTAAGATTAGATGTTCACCATTGTCCGCTTGTGCCGTTACCGTATCGTTGTGCTTACAGTATCTGTATTGTGTGATTTTGCTGTTAGCTTCAGTTAAATAAGCACCAGTTTGTTAAATTTCTCTGTTCTTTCTGGCGATTCAAAAGATCCTCAGTAGTCCCATCAACCCTAATCGTGGCAAAAACATTGAATCAATAACAGTAACATTAACATTAGTGTAATTTCTCTCTGACGTCACGTAAAATATAGAACTCTCCAGACTATAACATGCAGACTATTTATAATGCACTCTCTGAGCCTGACATGTAGGATACGTTATTTTGGCCCGTAACACCCAGCAGACCCCCAACATACTGAAGAGGTCAAGTTGGGTATACCTGTAGGGAAGGTCCCCAGCAGGGGCCCAAGTACTCTATCCTCCTCCTCCCTTTTCAGGGTCTGTGATCAGAACAAGGACATGACCCAGAGGTAGATATACCACCCAAACACAAGCAATTCAAAGGGACTTCAAGATCTAGTGTCGGATCCCCTGGGCATCAGGTGCAGTCAGTGTTTTGTGGCATTGTTCTAACTGCTAGCCCTGTCCGGGACACAGGATACATCTCCATATGTTCATCAGCTCCTTGGTAGATGGGTAGGGAAGGGAGAGAAGAAGGCTGCTGGTGACCAGAATGTCAGATGTAGGTTTCCCCACTCTGTCGTTGTGTATCTTGTCAACGTCTGGCAAGCATCACATCAGAGGAAAAGTTAGTCATAAACAGTTATAGGGTTCAATTGTCGAGTCTCCTAGTCATGGGAGTTGTGAAGTAGGGAGTATCTGTAATGAGTGCTCACCACAAACAAGGCTGGACCACGAGGCTGAGGTGGGGATATTGATAGCCACCGACCAACAAGCGAGCAGCCATGTCCGGAGTGCAGAGTGGTAGTCGTGTGGCCGGGTCAGGATAGGAGAGGGCAGGTTGGTCGTTGTACTTGCCGTGGTCAAGGAGTGGAGAAATCGGATAGTCATTGGTGCAGTTCCGGGGTCTAGGGGTATAGAGAGTAGAGTAGTCGAGTCCAGGGTCAGAGAAGTCAGGAGTCTGGATGCAAGCTGAGGTCAAACAACAAGAATCAAACAAGACAAGGCAGGGCAGCAGGAAGCTTGAGGTAAGCACAGGTCACAAGAGATCATGCTCATCCAGTTTGCAGGAGGGCTGGCTTAGCATTTAAAGGACAGTAAGCCAATGGTGAGGCAGCACACAGGTGCAAGGAACTGATAGCAGGACCGCCCACAGCTGCAGGGTAATGCAATCACAGGTATGATGTGTACCGATAGGCAGGGGCGGAGTCAGAATCAGCTGTGGGATAATGGATGCAGTTAACCCCTTGTTTGCCTGGGTCCGCGCGACGTCTGCGCATAGAGGGTGCGCGCTGTGCACTGCGCATGTTGCCAGGGGGCGGAACCTGGAGACGGCCCCTGCAGTGTCTCTCGTCCTAAGAACGCGGTGGGTGTTGCAAGTTGCGGCTGACGCCCGTCACCAGTGACGTCGCGGGATGAGTGATGGAGGCGGGGCTTCCCGGCGATCCTCACAGTATCAATGTCTAATATTGAAAATTCCTCGTGAGCTTGTTCAGGTTGGTGAGATATTGGGCTGTGACTCCCCCTGTTTCCCTGGCGCCCTCGGGTCTCAGTCACACAAAGCCCTTATCCCGGTCTAGGATGACTCGTTGCAGCCCACTTGCCATTGCCGCCAGCCTTCTCACTGCAAAAGTAACCACTAATCTTATCCCTTACTCCTAACCTGTTAATCCCTTACCATAAAAACCTAACCTTAACCCATAATTTCAACACTAATCTTCACCCTTAAAACCTTAAGCCCTTACCCTAAAACCCATAATCTGAGCCCTTACCCTAAAATCCCTAACTTTAACTCCTTACCCTAACCCCCAAACATTACCCCTTAACCCCCTACCCTAAAACCCATAATTGGAGCCCTTACCCTAAAATCCCTAACCCACTAACCTTACCCGTTAACCTAAAAAGCATAACAACTTACACTAAGACCCCTAAAATTACCCCTTAATAACTTACCTTAGTGGCGAGACAGTTGGCGGCGAGCTGCTCTCGGCAGTGGCGAGTTGGCTGCGGTAAGTTGTCCCATTCCGCCCTTATTCCCACTCCTAGGACTCAGACCTAGGCTATGAATAAAGCTGTCGCTTCTGCTGGGGATTGCAGAGAGCGCTGTTTCCGGTCTTCGATAAGCAGAAGTCTGATGGAAAAGCCCCATCAGTATCTTATCCCTCTTTCTCTTAGCAGGGACAGAAGGTCCCTTTACCTAGAAATAGGTATTCTTGCTAAAATCACTGAAGATTTGTATCATAGTATTTTCAAATTCAATGTCACCCCTGATCCTACAACCATCAAGGATTTTCTCTTTTGCTCTCTAATAATGCATTTTGACCACAATATTATCTACAAGCAGGGGTGCGGCAGATTTTTTTTTTAGTGTGGCGCGGTGGTTACAGAGGCTCCGCGCTCTTCCCCAAGGCATTTAAAATAAGTCCCAGGGGACCACGCAAGGCCTCTGTAACTCACCGTGATTCAGCCGGCTTCAGGCGACGTGTCGCCATGGCAACGCGGCGTCACATGACCCCGCTGCATCATTTGACGACGGCAGTAAGGTAAGAGGGGGGGGGGTGCGAGAACCGTGGGAGAGCAGGCAGGGGGGCGCTACACCAGAGGTTTGCGTACCCCTGATCTACAGTGTTTGTAAGAGGGACTGAGCCATTCATTGAGCCCCCCTGTGCTGAAGCAGAGACTGATTGAGCCACCTGTGCGGAAGCTGGGATATCCTTAAAATCTGACCTGTTGGTGGGTCTTGAGGACTGTAGTTGAGCACCCATGGTCTACAGAGGTATCAATACATGAGAATAGCCATTTGAGGTCATCCTGAAGGACACCCGGCATTACAGACTCCCACACATTCCTGACTTGGAGATTCTCTTTTCTCTATTTTCCAAATCGACTGCAGTGTCTTTCAAGACATTTATTTCTTCATTTCGTTTCGTGACCTCATCATCCGTATTCACTTGCAGCTAAAGAGATCCCTGCCTTTTCTGTTCCAGTTCAGCTGTTCTTTCGTCAAAGGTAATCAGTTCAGATTGAAACTCCACAACTGCCTTATGGAGTTCTGTTTGAAACGAGCTTGTTCTAGTAGTTCCTCCAGGTCCTGCCTAGTAACGCCTGCAGTATTTCCACTTCTTCTTTCTCCATATCGGAGTCTGAGGAGACGTGAGAGGAACGGAGCGAGGGGTTGCGTTTTCAGGCTCTGCCACGGGCAATCTGCCTTTGTAAAACATTCGGGAGACCTTTTTTTATTCCTCAGCAGCCTCCAAGCTGATGTTATGCGTATTTGAGTTTAATTTGTATCCCGTTCTGGACGGAATATCCGCTGAATTACGATGAATGCCCACGGAGCTACCTCTTCACATGTCCATGCGCCCCCACTAAATATGTTTACTATCGGTGTCCTCTTCAGCGTACAAGGGCGTGCTTATTTGAACATGGTAAAGAAAAATAATTGTTTTAGATTCCCTTACAAGAATTCTTGTCTGGTAGAAATTAAAGGGCCACAGGGGTCACCCTCGCTCTGGTGACCAGTCGACATCACAAAATGACATTGCTTCCTATTGGGTCACCCTGCCACCATACAGTATTTGTACTGGCAATGACCCATTGACATAAAAAAGGAGAGTCTAACTCTAAAAGAACTAAACCCTCCAATCCACGTGCATAATATAACATTAAAAAAGAAGATAACATTTTTAGCTGCCTATTTAAGGCATTAATAATGAGGATCTAACTCACCAAACATATCACTATTGGTTCCCTTTGTAGTGTTAGGAGAGACTGTATTTTTATTGCGAGAGGTATTGATGCGACGTTGAATACAGAGCTTAGATATGCTAAATTCCTTTTTAAACTGTTCTATGCAGAACAGAGAATAAGTAATTGAGCCCTTCAAACACAACATATGGTCCTTCACGCCATTGTAATGGGAGACTGGACATGAGTGATACATTGTAGCAGACTTTCCTATAGAGCACAATAGCCTTTATGGAAAATCATTGTGCTTGCCGAACTGTTACATTATGACGCAGGTAACATATATGTTTTGGCTATGTTAATACAGTATTTGTAATGTGTTTTCTCCCGTAGGTTGTGAAGTCAAAGAAAATGAACAAATTAATTTAAAATAAAAATCTACATTTCTACTTTGTTAGTTTCTTCTTTACATGCAGCTATTACTTAACAGTACATTTCAGGCTATACCAACCTTGGTTCTCTGTAGTGTTGTACCGGGTAGTGAGTTTTGAATAAAACGGGTAACGGGTACCCGGCCAAAATAAATAGTTCTACCCGGCCAGGTACCCGGTTACCCATTTTTCACTTACCTGCAGGGAGGCGGCGACAGCTAGGACCAGCAGCGCAGTCCTGTGGCGGTGGCAGCATCGCAAGTGTCTTCAGCCAGCGGGGGAGCTGCAGGAATCCATTCAGCAGCACCGCAGCAGGTAAGCAGTGTGTGTGTGAGCCGCCGGGGAACCACATGGCCAGAGCAGGAGACGGAGTGTTCCTATTGGGCAGACGTCTGTCCAATAGAAACTCTCCTGCTCCAGTCACATGGTTAACCGGCGGCTCACACACACACTGCTTACCTGCTGCGGTGCTGCGGAATGGATTCCTGCTGTTCCACGCCGGCTGAAGACACTTCCGATGCTGCCACCGCCACAGGACTGCGCTGCTGGTCCTAGATGTCGTCCGTCGCTGGCTGAAAAGTAAGTAATAAGATTATTTTCAGCTATCCTGACATTACCCGGCGCCGGGCCCACTTCTCATTTGCCGGGTCCGGGTAATGTCCGGGTAGCTGGAAATGTGCCGAGTAACGCCGGGTACTGGGTAATTCCGGGTACTCGGTACACCACTAGTTCTCTGGTTTATTGTAAATCAAGGGGAAGATTCACTAAACTCTGATAAGGCTTATTGGAGGTCGATCACGGATTAGCTGATATTCAGGTCAACGGCAGCAAACACGAACTGGAACTCCGATAACCCTTATCGGAGTTTAGGGAACCTGGTAAAAATCTCCATTTACTCATACAGTTATCAGTGGGATTACTGATGGTTAAAGTAGCAGTTCAGTCAATATCCTACATGTATTTTTTTTTTTAATAAATCAGCTCTGTACTATAAGAAAATACTTGTAGCATTTAAAAAAAAAAATGTGTTAAAGATATTTTTAATGTTTCTAATGTTGGAAGCATTTCCAAAGTGACAGCCCCCTTCCCCTTCTGATAGGCTAGGGCAGGGGTAAGCAAACTTTTCATGCTGAGCCCCCCTTCTCGGGCCCCCCCTGCCATCAAAATCACATGAAAAATAAAAAAAAACCTTTATTAAACGGTATACAATATAAATACTAATATGTCTAAATACTTATTTCAACAGCTCGCGCTTGCAAAATTAGGCTGCGTCCACGCTGCCTCTGAGAGCGGTGACATCACCAACTCTCACACACACACTGCACACACTCTACACACTCTACACACTCTACACACTCTACACACTGCACACTCTCACACTGCACACTCTCACACTGCACACTCTCACACTGCACACTCACACTGCACACTCTCACACTGCACACTCTCACACTACACACTCTCACACTGCACACTCTCACACTGCACACTCTCACACTGCACACTCTCACACTGCACACTCTCACACTACACACTCTCACACTACACACTCTCACACTGCACACTCTCACAATTTTACCTGGGGGGATAGTACTCGCATGCTCCGGTCCCCCGTGTGGGTGAAACAGACAGGAGGAGGAGGGGCTGTCTGTGTGCAGGGAAGGCCCCGCAGAGCTCAGAGAAGCAGCAAGGACCCGCAAAAAGCAGAGAGCAGAGAAGCAGAGAAGCAGCAAGGAGCTTGTTCAATCGCCCGCGCTCAGCGTCTGCAGGCACGCCGCCTGCGCCCCCCCTAAATAATCCTGCGTCCCCCAGTTTGCGCACTGCTGGGCTAGGGCTCTTGAGCCCCGCCCTCTCTCTAGCAGTGAACCAATTGTATCTAGTAACTGCCCAGTCAATCATATTCCAGGAACTATATTGCCCAAAATGCTGTGCAAGAACTGAATTAAATAACCCTGAGCAAGCGATTGATTACAGTCGATTACCGGAGACCGGATCGATCTGCAGCTTAGCTAATCACTTGCCAGTGTGCAGATTGTATTGATGCACCTATTAAATGGAAATATATATATATATATATATATTTTTCCAAAACGGCAACTTGAACTGCAGCTTTAAAAGGGTGGGACTAGCTAATCTGTGTTAAAGAGGGACCCTGATTTAAAATGTCTACAGTGCCAAGTAATGCAAGTGAGAGGGTGATATTTGATGGTAATTCATTCATGTCTGTATGAGTGGGATCTCTGTTGTGGTGAGTAATGTGTGTATGAGGCTGACCTTTTAAGAAGCTGACACTAATGTTGTTTATGACAACTGATTAATACAGCCCACGTTGGCAGTGGGTTGCGAGGCGTCTGTAATTGAGACTTTGGAGGTTATTCATTAAATATGATAGTGTCAATCAGGGAGCTATGTCATGGAAACTCCCTTTCACTTGAAATGTTCTGTGCCACAGAGCCGCAATCAGCACTGTCATAGCTCAATGAATAACCCTCCTTGTGTCTTGTGACTAGGGTGAGCAGATTTACAAAAGTAAAAACTGGGACACATTAAAAAAAATATTCATAAAACAAATGACACCAACTGCGCCCCTCCCCTTTGTCTCTCCTCCCCTCTCTGTCCCCCCTTCACACAAACACTCTCCCCAATTTTCTCTCTCATTATCACTCCATTCTCTCCCCCATCCCTCCATTCTCTCTCTCCCCCAATACCTCCATTCTCTTTCCCCCTCCAATCCCTCTATTCTCTCTCCCGCATCCCTCATTCATTCTCTCGCCCCATCCCTCATTCATTCTCTCGCCCCATCCCTCCATTCTCTCCTTCTCCTTCATTCTCTCTCTCCCCCTATCCCTCCATTCTCTACCTCCGTCCCTCCATTCTCTCCCCCATTACTTCCTTCTCTCCATCCCCATCTTCCCTCTCCTCCATTCTCTCTCCCCCATCCCTCCATTCTCTCACAACCCCCTATCCCTCCATTATCTCTGCCCATCACTCCATTCTATTCCCCTCATCCCTTCATTATCTCTCTCCCCCAATCCCTCCATTCTCTCTCCCCTCCAATCCCTCCATTCTCTCTCTTCCCCCTTCGCTCCACTCTATGTCTCCCAAACCCCTCCATTCTCTCTGTCCCCTTTCCCCTTTTCTCCATTATCTCTGTCCCCCCAATCCCTTCATTCTGTCTCTCCCCCCCCCCATCTTGGGCCCTGGCAGCGGACACCGGACGTTATCACTGACTTTTGGGTCTTACTGCTGGGGCTCCTCTGAAGATTACCAGCCCTCACTCTCCTCTGAAGCTGGCCCTGCCCCATCCAGGTCAAGCCTCTGTTCTCCTCCTCACTGGCATCCTCCGATCTCCTCCCCACCAGCATGCTCTGCTCTCCTCCCCACTGGTTTCCTCTGCTCTCCTCCACTCTCCTCCCCGCCATCGTCTCCGCTATCCTCACTACTAGCATCCTTCGCTCTCCCCCCCATTGGCACCCTCCGCTCTCCTCCCGCCAGCATCCTCTGCGGTCCTCCCTGCCGGCATCCTCCACTCTCCTTCCCGCTGGCATAATCCGCTCTCCTCCCTGCCGGCATCCTCTACTCTCCTTCCCGTCGTCATAATCCGCTCTCCTCCCCGCCGGCATCCTCCACTCTTTTCCCCGCTGGCATCCTCGGTTCTCTGCTGCCCTCCTCACTCACGACTTTCAAAACCAGGACAATAAGCAAAAAACGAGACATTTTAAAGAATCTCGGGGCAGCGAAAGAGAACTTAAAAAAATGGGACTGTGCCGGATAAACCAGGACATCTGGTCACCCGAATTATGACAACTGTATTTTTACATAAATAAGGCCCCCACATAGTGAACATCTTTTGGTAGGTACACAGGGAGATAAAGAGAGTTGCCCAAGGTCACAAGGAGAGCTGACATGGGGCTTAGTAACTGGCTCGCCCACTCCAAAGGCAGTGACAAATCAGTGACATTACCACTGAGCTGCTCCTTCAGTCATGCAGAATGCGCACAGAGGGGTCTAACTACACAGAGGGGAAACTTTAAGCGCCAGACAACTGGAAACCCATAGAACGTGTTAGAACGGTTAGAATCATGAGAAAACCAAGGAACCTCTAGGTGGCGCTGGTGTGTGTAATATGAATGAGGAAGCAGCAAGACACGCTGGCCTAGATTTACTAACCAGATATCGCTGTTAATCGTCAAAAATATGAGTTATTTTTACTGCCATATTTACGAAAAGGTTTAACTCTTAAAGGAGCAATTCATGTTTTAATTACTGTTTTTTTTTACATGGGATTGAAGCAGGGGGTCGCTGGAGCTGCTGAACCCCGTTCATTTAAGCCCCGCTTCCCGAGATACAGAGCCCCAAAGGGGGGTGCCGGTACCTCAGCAAAGTTTCAAACTCTCGCGTCACCTGGGACTGCTTCCTATTGGCCCACAAGGCGCGGGAGGTTTGAAACTCCGCTATTACATGAACCCTGCTAGCAGAGCAGCTGCCGGTACCCCCTGCGGAGGTCACAAGGAGCTGACATCGGGATTATGAGCCAGGTTCCCCTCATTCACACTCAGTGTCATTATTTTCTGAGTCAGTGTCTTTACTGAGTCGCTCCACATTCTTCAGGTGCCTGTGCCTGTACTGTACACATGATGAAGAGACCTATGAGATTTGGAAAGCTATGCTCACTATAATTGTATCTATGAAAAACTCTAATGCTGGTCCCCTAAAATGTATCACAACCCACAAACCGTCCATTGTTCCATATAAATGGCGCAGAACCAAACATATGTAGCCCGGGTCCCCTTGGTCCCCCATAAGTCCCTTACCTCCCGGTGTAGGTGCGCTAGGCAGCGGAGGCAGGGGCCAGGTGCCGGCAGTGTCAGGCAGCTAGCAGAGGCGATCGGATCGCCGGAGACTCTTGAATATGGTCGCGCATGCGCAGTGCAGTCGCGCATGCGCAGAGAGTAGCTGCAGGGTGGCCATTATCAGAAAGGCTCAGCAAGGACTACAAGCCCCATAATGCACAGGGGCTGCGGGGGCCATGTTCCTAGGCCCCAGCTAGGCCCGACTCAATGTGAAAGCTTGTGGCTGCTGCAGGGACCCCCCATAGATAGGGACCCTGTCCTGTAGCACTAGTGTGAGGGAAAGCCAGGATGCGGCTGCGACCTGCGCCCTTGGTCATCTGGGACCAGATCATCATAATCATATGTACAGAGGCATCTTCATGGTGAACCGAACACGCGGGATAACACCCAGCGAAGAGGCAGAACCTTCGCGGATTACATCGCTGGATCAGTGGATCCCTCCGTACCGTATCAGTGCTACAGGGTGTTGGAGCACCCGGCAGGTACCTCACCCCACCAAGTGCACCAACTGCACACCTTCAGTTCTAGTGGGGCAGCACTGTGTCACACATTTGGGTGGGCTATCTCTTGTGGACACTGTGGAGGTTAGGTGCTCAGGTGCACCTCAGTACTTTGAGGGGACATTCCATCGGGGTGTGGGAGTTGGGTTGATGGGCCTTGTGGGGAAACGGCTGTGCATGGCCCTCATTGGTGTGGTACTGTTATTCTGTTCGCTTGCCTACAGTAAACTGTTGTCTATCACTACGTGTATATTATTATTTGGGTCCTGAAAGGGGGTGACCCCACATGGTCAGGTCCCGCTACAGGTGGAGGCACTTGCACCTGACGGATCAGTCACACCCCAGGCTCCCAGCAGCGTTGTCTCGGCCCTCCTGTGAACCACAAGTAACGCAGCACACACATGGTAGCCGCCATACCTCCCAGAGGGTGGCGAAACATGTGCTACACACGTTATGTTAGACATGCGTCAAGTGACGCTGCGCAGAATGGAGAGGAGCAGGCGGGTGGGGGGGGGGGGGGTTCAGCACAAAGTTTGCGTGCCCCTGATTTAGGACATTTAGGGCCACAAGCTTATTACAATGTAATTTGACATACATTTAAGGGCTTGAAATGTGTTATCTTCCAACATGTTGCAAGCATTTTTAGACTTTCTGTACCATATATATTTACATGACCTAAACTTACAAGTGCGTTTCAGTGTTACAAATTGCACTTGGCTGCAAGAGCAGAGAGTTCACGGGCCACATCAAGGCCCTGTGCTGGTCGCATTTGACCCTTGGGCCACCAGTTGAGGAGCCCTGAGTTAGGCCAACAAGGAGCCTGCAACAAATTGCAAAGCAATGGCGCTGAAAGGGTGGAGCGGCGCATGTTTAAAATGACTCTTTCGTTTCAGATACTTTTATTGGGCAAACATAAAATAAACAAAACCTTGATAAAAAAAATAATAATAACACACCAATATTTTTTACAATGAATATAAGGAAATAGAGAAAACAGTGAATATTATTTAATAACAGGGTAAAAGGGGACGATAGACAGCACTCTGTTAGTGTTAAATATATGCAATTGCAGGACGCACGGAACAAAAGGGGACCCTTATTCCCCTGTATAGTACTAACAAATCTACGTAAGTACCAGCACTCACTGTCTAATAGCTAAATGATGAAAACAGTTGTAATGCAGAATAAACATTTAATAATAAAATGAACCAGAAATAAATCAAATGTGTTTGCAGAAACCAGTATCACAAATGGGCATGTCATAAAGTGAGGGGTGGGGGGGGGGGGGGAGGAAAAGGGAAAAAAACATGAAACACAAGGAATATACACAAAAAACGGAGAACGGAAATTATGCTAGGGGGGGCGACGTTTCGAGGGACTACCTCTTCATCTGGCCCATTCCCCCTGGTCCAAAAGGACAGAGAGGTACTTCCCTAAGCCTCCCTTCCCCTATACCTGGTCAAATCAGACACCCCTGAAAATAGATAGTAAACATATAGTGTTTGTGACATGCCCATTTGTGATACTGGTTTCTGCAAACACATTTGATTTATTTCTGGTTCATTTTATTATTAAATGTTTATTCTGCATTACAACTGTTTTCATCATTTAGCTATTAGACAGTGAGTGCTGGTACTTACGTAGATTTGTTATTATTTCATAACACCTCATCGTTATCTTCGCTTCATTGGCAGTTACTACGAAAGGTGTATTGATTTCAAGGTCGCCGTTACCTACCTCGGGCTATGTCCGTTCATCGCCCCAGCCGCGGCTCCACGTTTTATAGAATTCGCCAGTTGACTGGTTCAAGAAGGCTGTCAATTTTTCCACCAGCATCACCTCGTTTATTCTTTTCTCTACAGTTTGTCTTGTGGGGGGGGAGCTATCTTCTTCCAAGAGGCCGCCACGGCTAAAGCGACTCTTTTAACAGGAAGTTGGTGTCATAGCAGAGTCTGGCAGCTCCAGGCAGCCTCCTGTGTGCCACACTTCTCTCATGCATGTCTGTGCTGTCTGAGCTCTCCAGAGAAGCAGCAAAGCACGAAGCACCGGGCGGCCTCCGCTGAGATCCCTCAGACAGACTGAACATGTAGGGTCCCTGCACAGATCACTTGTTTGTTCAGCCTAGATGCGCCTAGCAGCTTAAGTGCTGCGTGTAGACAGTGAAACCTCCACATCTCCAAGGGATCAGCCTGAAAGAGGGGGAGCATTTCTCTGCATTACACCCTATCTTGTTTTCTCTTATGTCAGCTGGTTTTTAGTATTTGCATATTTTTTTTTTTGTTTCAATTTTTTTTATTGTTTTTTGAGAGAATGACATCAAATAACAGGTTTCAACATACATCTGTTGCAGCTTCACAGTGTATAAAAAGAAAAAACATATTAAACATTATATTACAACATAAATAATACTCTTATTGTCTTCTTTTTCTTATAAATTAACTTACATCCGTTGAGTTCTACAAAACATTTATATATATATATTTTTTTTTTTTAGTATTTGTATATTTTTAAAACAATAACATCAAAATTGGTATGAGTGTCAGGATGTATCTACGATGTGGCAGCCTTTCTTCACAATCATGCTCTCTACCTCCCCTACTCTCCCTCTATAGATTATTTTTTTTTTAAGTGACACTTCTTTCGTGACAGTGCCATCTAAAAAAATCTCCTAGGGAAAAAACCTGCAGACTGTCCATAAAAAAAAATAATGGAACCGACTGCGCATGTGTAGAAGCATTGCTGGAATTTCGCGCATGCGCACAAACATTCACGGTACTCAGCGCATGTACAGCCGCATCAGCAACATGCGGGCCTTAGGAAAACACACACACACTGTCCCAGCAGCCGGAACGTGCGCTCCTGTACTGGGACCGCAGGATTAGGCCGCAACGCTCCGGAGCACAGTGCCACTGCGCCTGACTCCCTTCCCGGGACTTTAATGGGCGTATTCTCATGCATTAGTACCCTGATCAACACGATCACAGCTTAAGGAATAACCCCTCTCCTTGTTCTTTCTCTCACTATTGCTTCTATAACTCTCTCTGTACCTATTTAGCAAGTACTGTACCAATATGTCCGTCCTGTACCTATTACACATCGGGTGAACCAGTAGTTTCTTTCTCATAGTTTTGAAAACCTTCAACTACCGCAGCAGCTTGAAGATAATAACTGAATTCAGAACTTAAAATATGAAATGAAATACCCATTTAGGAAAACAACAACTTGTACATTACTATAAGTAGGCTGTCATCTGAATTTAGCATAGGTTGAACTTGATGGACATACTGTATGTCTTTCTTCAACCTCATCTACAATGTAACTATGTAACTACAGCGTTTAACTATGTAACTACAGGGTGTCATTATGTAACTATGTACCTACAGTATGTAACTATATAACTACAGTATGTAACTTTGTAACTGTATAACTACAGTATGTACCTATGTAACTACAGTATGCAACTATGTAACTACAGTATGTAACTACAGTATGTACCTATGTAACTACAATATGTAATTATGCCTCTTTAAACCACCCTGAAGACGTTGAAACATTGGTCCATTTTTTCCATCTTAATATATAAAATCGAAAGGTTGGTACTAGCTGCGGTGAATCTGATTGGTCCTCAGCCTCTGGCCAATCAGATTGGTGGCTCTATGACGTCACCCAACTCTCTCTCTCTCCCTCCCCAGCTCCCGGACGGAGGGGAAGTGCGGCACGGCCCTCCTGCCCCAGCCGCCAACGCTCACTTCCCTCCCTCCCCAGCGGGGGGACAGGCAGCGGGCAGGCAGCCTCCGGAAGGACCCCCTTCCTCCTGCAGATGCCCCCGGTAAGATGGCGGCGCACAGCGGACAGGCGGGGGGTGGTATTCAGTCAGGAGAGAGGGGGGGAGTTAGTCAGGAGAGAGGGGGGGGAGGGAGTCAGGAGAGAGGGGGGGGAGGGAGTCAGGAGAGAGGGGGGGAGGGAGTCAGGAGAGGGGGGGAGGAGTCAAGAGAGAGGGGGGGAGAGGGAGTCAGGAAGGGGGGGAGAGGGAGTCAAGAGAGGGGGGGGAGTCAGGAGAGAAGCCTGAACAGCTGTGAAGAGGGGGGGAAGGGAGTTGAGAGGGAGGATGAGGTAGGCAGAACATTACATCACGGGCAATGCCGGGTATATCAGCTAGTGCTTAATATAGTTATTTAAAACAATGGGTGTGCCTATTTTCTCTCTTTTTGATTTCAAAAGTTATCAGCTAGTTAAATGGAATATATCACCACTTCTTTAGTGTGTGCATGTAAGTATAACTAAGTAAATCCCCAAATACACTTTTTATTGGTAAATTATTCATACCTCAATCTATCGGAAGAACCTCTGTCCGGGATTGACTGATGACCTGAGTTGTATTCTTTTCCAGTTTCCAAATTTTGGAGGGTGTGGGAGTGCACTGGGAACAAATAGAAATGTGTCATATGCAGAACGGGATACTCAAAAAGAGGTAACACTGCATTCAAATTAAATACTCCAATCACTAGAAAACAGACAGGGCCCCCAAAAGGAGTCCAACTCACTAGTAACAAAATAGTAAGCAAAAAACAGAGTCTGCACTCAGTCATACAGTTATAAAAATTGTATATGTTCACCATAACAAAATAGCATACACTATAGTGTACAGTAGATACAATACAGAAATGTTAAGTTGGTTGAACGGAAAAATGTCTGTTGTGTATCTACACTGTAGTGTACGTAGTGTAGTGTATGTACACTGTAGTATATGTAGTGTGTAGAGTATGTACACTGTAGTGTAGTGTATGTTGTGTAGTGTATGCACACTAGTGTATGTAGTGTGTAGTGTATGTACACTGTAGTGTGTGTAGTGTATGTACACTGTAGTGTGTGTAGTGTATGTACACTGTAGTGTACATTGTAGTGTATGTACACTGTAGTGTATGGCTTTTTGTTATGGTGAAAACATTTTAATCTGTAAGTGACATTGTATTTTATTATTGTAAAACGTTTTGACGGTGGATGTTTATCTTGGTGTTTGAAGGGTTTATGTGGGGTGGGTACAGAATCTAGCCTGATTAGGGTTACCATAGGAACGGTCTATCACCATGATGTCACACGTGATATGGTGGCAGCCGCCCCCTGGGGGACTGTGGGAAGACACCAGGCAGCCATGATGGCTGTTTAAGCACAACGGATTGAGGTCTGTTTAGATCTCTTCTTGACAAAGGGTTGTATCTCAAAATGTTGGTGTGTTGGCCCTTTTTTAGATGTTTTTCATATTATATTGCACTATTTGTATTGTAATATTGAGATTTTATTTTACAGTTTGACTTGTGAAATGCTAAAATATACTTTTTTTTGTACTGTACTTATACTGAATCACTGAGAGTTTTTCTCTTCATATGCCAAACAGGGACACATTTGATGCTGCAGGATCACTCACTCCTCTTATTGCACCAGATTGTGAGCTGAAGTACTTCTAAGCAAAGGGAAGTCGGCTTCACATCATATTGAAGAGGAGCCAATGAGACGTCGTTCTATGCTGTGCTACAAGTATATCAAGGCACTTTGCACTGTTTGAGTCAGCTTGAGATTCCAGAGATGTCAACAGGAGGAGTTACAAGATAACTGTACACATTTTCTAATGAGATATATACAATTCTTAACCCTTCGCCTGCCCTTATGATGTACAAGGAACATAATGCTATTTTGGCTTGTTTTCCAGCTCCATTAGAGCAGCGGACGCGACGGGAACTTCCCTTGACATCACCGGGGAGCAGTTGCCGCCACATGATCGCTACACCACTTAGGTGCCACCAGTCTTCCACCAGAGAAAGGATTAATTTCTGTGTCAAAAACCGAGCCAGGTGTTAGGTAAAAGTCTAGGTAACAATACGTGTCAAATGTAGCTGTCTGTTTCTTATGTTTATATATGTATTATTTTTTATATGTTTTGATTTAAAGTGAGGACAGTCAGGGGGAAGGGGTTATTTGTGCACATTCTTTCCTGCATCCTAATGTACAAATAACCGTATTTATAAACTCCTTGTCATACGATCAACTAAGAGAGAGAGATAAGGGAGGAGGTATTGGGGGACAAAAGGCAACATATAAGAAAATATCAATTCAAAGTCTATATTCTTCATTGCTTACAAACATTTCCAAAACAACCTTCAAAAATGATCCTAAAATACTTGCAAAATGGCTATATAAAAGAAAAAAAATGTTAAGTTATCAATCTCGAATAACCCGTTAAACATGCTAAAACTTTCATCATTAAACAGACCAAGATGTAACCCATTTAACAGTCCAACATTAAATCCATTAACTGTTTAGCTGCTGAGGGGTCTTCGACGCATTGCGTTGCATCGAAAGGGTTAAACATACAAAACCTTTACCCATTAAACATACCCCAATTTCAGCCGTTAAGCAAAACCCTACTACAAATTCTCTTTGGTCTTACATTGGGCTACATTTTTTGGGCAGTACCTCTCTCTGGATCTTAAAGCAGCAGTCTGCGTTGGCGTTTTCTTTTCAATCATCTGAACCAGGGGGTCCCTGTGACTTCCGGACACTCCCCCCTCAGTTCACCAGATTTCACTCCTTTTTGTCTGGACCGAAAATAACTTACTAGTCATGCTCTATCCAATAGGAATCTGCAACCTCGTCACAACGTAATCATGAGATGACACTGCAGCTTCCTATTGGCTGCCCAGTGGTCATATTGTAAAACTATAAATATCTTTGGAACCGAGGGCTCCTCAGAGGTCAGGGGACCATGTATCAGCTCTGAGGGACCCCCTGCCCTGGTTCTGGTAATGACACCCTTACCCCCTTGCCCCCCAAATTACAAGTTGGAGGGGACTGATGCTTTGATTTTGGATGGGCAAGTAAGGAGCGTGACGGCTGTCTCCCGGATTAGTGTAGCACTTGGAGATTACTGTACGAGTTCAGCTTGCAGTTTTCCAATATCCCTACATGTGCCTCAACCAAGAAACAGCTGCACTGCTTTTTTGAGGGAAAATACATAAATTACAGAAGAAGAAGAAAAAAAAGGATAGAACAGATGGCAGGTTATTCATTGTGAAGCCTTAACCATAATTCTCAATTAATCTTCTCTATGACACCCAGTATGGAAATAATTGCAAAGAAAAACCTGCACAGTTTTGGCTGTTTTCCCCCTGTAATCCCAGACTGTAGTGCAGCGCTGTATATGCAATCTGTGTTATCATTTGAAGTCCTGTATGTCACAAGCGAGAGAGGGTGGACGCACACGTGAAGAGCAGAGGTTTATTTAGACCAGGGGTGGCTAACTCCAGTCGTCAAAGGCCAACACCAGGTCTGGTTTTAAGGATATCCCTGCTTCAGTACAGGTGACTCAATCAGAATGACTGAGTCGCTGCTTGAGCCACCTGTGCTGAAGCAGGGATATCCCTAATACCTGACTGGTTGGGGGCGCTTGAGGACTGGAGTTGGCCGCTCCTGATTTAGATCATTTATTAGTACTTGATGAGAGACTTGGTGTACAATGTTTCCGGGAAACAGAAGTCCCTTCTTCAGGTTATACCAAAACAATTATTTTCTATGGTAACCATTTTTACTACCCAAAACAAACTATCTAGTTAAGTGCTTAAAACGTGAAGGAAATAATAACTGTGGACAGTATAATATAGTTTTTAATGTTGGCATCAGCAAAAAAACTACATATTATTTTTCAAAGTGAGCGCCACAGATCCAACCTCTTCGCTGTCACACTGTGAGCAATACATTCAGTTGTATCCAACTCCCCTTTGATTCCCTAGAACAGAGGTTCCCAACTCCAGTCCTCAAGGACCCCTAACCGTGCAGGATATGGCTATCCTATCATTAGCACAGGTGCTCCAATCATTTTAACTGAACCGCCTGTGCTCACGCCACGGGGTATCCTTTAAACGTGCACTGTTAGTGCTCCTCGAGGACTGACGCTGGGAACCTCTGCCCCCTAGAATAACAGATTTAGGTGCAGTCTCTCATAGGACAAACATGAACCAATGACAATGAGTTACAGGAAATATCCACCCTAACTACAGTAACTTAAATGTTGTGTGAGAGGATTGGGACCAGGGGGACCTCCAGATCTGAACAGCACTATTTTTCAGCTCCGGGGACCCACAGTTCCTGAGAAGTTATCGGCATCACTTTGCAAGTTTTAAAGGGAATTTAAATGACCGTCCAATACGAAGCTAGATCTGATGACGTGGCAGCTTTCTGTTGGCCTGAGATTTGACAGCCATTTTGTTTCCCCCGAGGGAGATTTAAACCTCGTAACTTCAGCTGCAAGTGTGTATGTGCTGGTTTTCCAGGGGAGATCGCGTTCCGCCCTTCCACGGTGCGCAGAACGCAATCTGACACACAGGGAAATGGTAAAGGGGGACTCCTAATCTATTTCCAGATTAAGTGAAGACGTGATTGCTCTGAGGAGCAGTCAACTGATGGCAACTTGTTGGGAGTTACTGGCGCACACTGGGGCCGAAGACCCTCCGGCACTCAAAGGGTTACGGGATGGACAGCTTGTTTTTTCCCCCCCTTAAATCAGACACCTGTAACTTTTTTTAAAATCAATATTTAACGTTAATTTGTAAACATGTGTAGCTGAGATTTGGAAGAAGTGTGATTTGCGCTGCTGGCGCCTTCCTTTTTTACCCAGGTGAATAAAAAAAACCCCTGTAAACACCCCCTCCTCATTTACTCGTGAATTGCAATAGGAAATAGGCTATGACTCATTCAATATCTATTAGCAGCCAAATTTCAGGGGTATGGACTCATACGGATGAATTATTGATAGGATATACAGTCATACATCATAAGACTATAATGATGGTAATAGCTCCCTGCTTTGTGTGTCCAACCTAAGAATGTGCTAGATTTTCCCTGTAGCTGTCCAGGGACCGCCACACGTGGGAACCTAAAAGCCGCTTTCAAACACATAGCGAAGGAGAGGAAAGCAAGGTGCAAGGACCATCCAGAAACACCGTCTGTCCCCTAAGTCTAAGAACACAACTGTTAAATGGTCCTGAGTGGTCCTATATGGTCCTGAGTGTGGGAGAAGCACAAGGTATATTATTGTTTATTTGTAAAGTGCCAATATATTCTGCAACGTGGTGCAACAGGGGTACAGAGATTTGATAATTACATAAACAGAGTTACATACAAATAAGGACAAACATGCAAACACATACAAAGAGGTAATTAGAGGAACTCCTTCGTGAAACGCGCTCTCCCAACAGCACGGGCATAATGTGCAGGCCACTACTTCTCTGAAAGTTCGTTAAGATTTTCATTAACATTTTAGTGTAGATGTTATCATTTTCAAACCGTTCGGTTGAAGCGCCTCTTGGGGTTCTGTCTTCTTAAGAGACACTTATAAACCAGTTCACATTCAAATGCAATATGGCCCCAAAATATAAATTGCACCAAGGAATATTTCTGAAGAAAAATGGAAAACTGCAAGAACATCTGTGATCAACATAAAAAGGGAAGATCGAGGGTGATTTTTCCAGACAAAAACAAGGATTTCATCATACGTCAGATTGTAGGGTAATGGGTTAACTCCTCCTTTTGTTCGCAGTGGCAATCCCAGGTTAAAGAAAAAAAGCATATAATATTGAAGTACTCCTAAAAATATACAACAACATCCTGTTATTATTTATTTTCAATCATTGCTAGAAATGCTAAAATAAGGTTTTACCACCCAAACCTCGTCCCATTGACTTCTGGAGGGGAGGGGGGCAAATGGCAGCCATCTAAATTTTAGTCCAAAGTCTAGGATTTTGGAGGCTGATATCACGGGGTTGCAACAGATACAATTAAATAAAGGAAAATATCACAATAATAAGCACAATGATCTCGGTTAAATGGCTACGTCAACAACAAAAGTTGTAAAAATAAAAAAAAATGAGTGTGTACACGGGACAGCGCTTTTAAATAACGAGTCAGCCAGCATCGCTGGAACTACTCTCAAATTACCTTTTCACCTCTCCTTGCCCTGTGTGTAATGTCAAGTTTATAATATAATTACACCTGAAATTGCCCCTTATCACTGGACTGATTACACTTAACAGGGTATAAACTCTCAGGATCAAACACACACGCTTGCCAAGGCTCCAGAGGTGCGTTCTGGGGGTTCTTATGAACTCCTTCTCTGGAGAGTCTCGTGTGTTACTTCCAAAAGAATCATTTATTTTAAAAGATTGCTGAGCCAGCAAGACCGGCATGATCACAGGTCTAAGGGAAAATATCTATCCGGACGTGGGATACTGACTTGTATCATTTTTTTTTTTTTAAAAGTGCAATTTCTGCTAGTTTGCAAAAAAAAAAAAAAACAACATTTTAAAAAGCAACATTACTATTGTTTTCTTTGGAAAGTGTTTTTTTCTTTTCATTGAAGACTGTAGGCGGTTAATGCAGAGGTTTTAAAGCAGGAGCCGATTTTTAAGGGAAACATCATATTTAATAGGCTTTTGACAAGAAAAATACAGTTTGGGCAAAGTTTATTGATACTATGTCACAAGAAGATAGGGATTCAATTATACAGCCATTTGAGCACACCTCTTGGGGTCTCCTCAGGCTGATTGCGATGGGTCACAGATAATTTCACCCTTGATGACATATGATAGTATATTGTTGATGGGGAAGATGGTGAATGGGGAATATTATGCCAGATTCTGTTAGGAGATGTGTGGTGAGAGCTTAGATGTTAATCTTTGAAAATGCTATTATCTGGTTTTTTTTTATAATTATTATTTGTATTAATGTGTTGAATTTTTAAATTATAAGTATGATGAGCATAAAAGTATGTTTTTCTCTGTTTGTTATTGTTTTTTTTGGTGTTGTAATGTTGTTTAATGCTTGTAAACCCAATAAAAAAACTATTTAAAAAAATGCAGCTTATGTCAGCCAACAAAAAGGAGAAGACAAAAGAAACATACCTAGCCCTGTGTGGGGCACTGACTAACACAAGAACGTAGTCCCTATCTGTGGGTGGGAGGGCTAAGCCCCTTACCAACAATAACATCAATTCAGTGTGGGGTAAGGTTTACCTTCGGGCCCCCGGCTTCCTCTGGGCTGGGATAGGGGTTGGAAAGACCAAGGGCAGGGTATCCTCCACAGTGGTCCAGGGGATCTGACTGACAGACGTCTTACTGTGGCCTGGGACATAGTGGTGTGAGCAAGGCTGAGCCTTGCTGAGCCGCGCTCACACTCGGCACTGAGCCCCTGCAGCCGCAATGAGAGCGGCTTTAGCAGGGGCTCGCGCACGCGTCCGCACGCTTGGGGAAGCGTGTGTCTCACCAAGATTTCAAATTTGGCACTCGCCGAGCGCAGGGCCGGTCACGTGAGCGGTTCGCCCAATGAGGGCAAACCAGCTCCTTGACGTCACTGGCCTGCCCCCGACACGCCCACGGATGGCGCGTTGTGTAAGGCCAGGGAAAGCACCGCTTTCCGCACGCTTGGGGAAGGCACCGCTTTCCCTGAGCCTCAGCGCGCCACCGCACTGATAAAATCACTATGTCCCAGGCCTCAGAGACTGCAAGACTGAGACTGACTGAGAGACTGACTGTGTCTGTGAGACTGACAGAGACTGTGAGACTGACTGAGAGAGTGACTGACTCAGGGTGGTCTCTCTTGCACGGTCCAGGTGTAGCTTCCTGGACTAGAGAGCTCTCTACCTTGCCTACTGCAGACTTTTTTTTACAGGCTTTTAATGACGCAACTGAGCAGGCCAATTAAGACAGGCCTCTGGCTTTAAGCTGCTCAGTGCTGCCTCAGGCTCTGAAAGTCTGATTCCCTGCATGATTCAGTGACAGGGAATTGCCCCTGTTACATTCACCCTGACCGGGAGGGAGGGGGGTGTTTGTCAATCACAAATGTATTCAAATATATCTTCCTGATTCCATTAAAGACCCAATAAGGCTGCGGATATAGTAGGCGTGCGACGGAGCACGTGGAGTCGCACACGGCTGCCCCAGAGGCGATCCATGGCCTATGGGATGGGGAGGGGGAGACGCGACGGGGAGGCGTGTCAGAGGCGTGCCCGTGGCTTTATGTGAGCGGTTCGCCTTCATAGGCTGAACCACTCACGTGACCCTGCCGCCGTGCAACAAAATCAAATAATTTTGTGTGCCCGGGAATGGCGCCCTTGGTCTCGCTTCAGCGCACTTGATGGCCTTCCTCATTGAGGTACGGCCTTTTGTTCGCGCCACGCGTGACGTCGCATGGACCTGGACGCGGCCTTAAATGGGAAGGAATAATACCATGACGAAAAAGATAATACTGTGATCGTTTTCTCTCTTAATGCTCCCAAAGCTATATTTTAAGATGTTTATTAAAAGTTCAATTTTAGTGTGGACGTTATAGTTTTGACATCATTAGTTTGGAGTGTCACACCTCCACGGTTCCTGTCTTTTTTAGGGTTCTATGTATAACGTATCCCCATGTGCGCACCCTACTACAGAGATATGGATTGATTAAGGGTTTGTTTCCAGTTATTCTGTTCACTGTTTCATGACTGATCCACATTCAATGTAACTTCACAATTCCTGCGACATTCATTGCTCCGTTTGTAGTGAGACCCCAACAATCTTCTCAGGCCGCGTCCATGGCCGGCGACACAGCGCTGTGGAGTGCGCACGTGTCGTGGTCACAATGCCTTAAGGCAATGATCGCACCCATAGACTGTGAGCGTGTGTGCGAAAGCACGAGGGGGCGCGCGGTGCGCAAGGAATCAGATCAGTTTGATTCCACGGCGCGATGGCCAGGTCATGTGAGTGGAGCGCCCAATAAGGGCAAACCAGCTCCGTGACGTCACGGCCACGCCCCCCCCCCTCGACACGTCCCCAGAAACACCTCCCCATCTCGTCTAGCCTGGCCACAAAACGCTCCCGCTAAACTCGGGTGACTTCAGGCGCATGGAAGCGAGCGCGCGGTCACCATGGACCTAGCCTAAAAAACACTGTATTGTGTCTTTGTCATTGTGCTGCTTGGAGTCAAGCTTTCAAGTCTTTATGTGAACCGTTTGGTTACCAGAGGGACCACGGCACAAGAGTGCCACAGCCCCTCCGCCAAACCGCTACCACGTGACATCCCGTGACCCAGAAACAGAAGAGGAGTCCTCCAAGTCCCATTTTCCTCCCTTGACAGAGCAACAACACATCTGCACAGAGCTACGCAACAGCGACGGCCAGACCCCACATAACACAGCAGAACAGGAGGTTGGAGCAATCAGCCAGCTCTCCCGCCGGCCGTATCAGGTGAGCATGTAAATGACATAAGCGATATAAATGCAATGTATGATTCCGTGTCACAGAGGTCGAGTGATAGCGAGAGCTCAGAGTCTGAGTTAGAGAGCATATCAGACAGTGAAGATACCCCAAATGTTTAGGTTAATGAGAAATCAATTAACGTCCATTAATCAGTCAGTAAAAACACTAAAAGCCAACAAAGACGTGCAGTGACATCCAGAAAAAGGCAGGCGGAGACGGGACAAGGGGGTAATTGCAGCCTGCAGCTGTAATGACACATGCGTGTGCAAGTAGCTCCCTTTGCACACACCTGTCCAGTAGAAGCAGGTGAGCCATAATGAAAGGGAAATATATCGACATGTTTGAGATGTATAAAGAGGGCCTGGCTGATAAAAAGCTAGCACTGATGACGGGTGAAAGCAGGTCAGCAGGTGAGAGTAGATATAAGACCATGGATAACTGACTCAGGCTTCTTTGTATTTGGAAGTGGTATATTAGAGACGCAATGGGTCAACCTTACGAAATACATGGAGTTGGTTTATAACATGCATAATACAGGGTTCAGTGTCGCAGGAATCAGACAAGCAATTTAGGTGTCAAATGCAAGGGAACAACATCTCAAACTTTGGGTCCAACGATATTGACCTACAGTGTGGCTAAGCTTGGCCACAGCTGAAAGGTTTGGGCGGGTGGGCAGCCAGGGAGTCAACCACAGTGCAGAAGTGAAAAAGGAGAATACTGGGCATTCAATGATAAGTAGTGCCCATGGGGGGGGGAGGATGCAAATACAATGAGGAATGCAATCAGTGTGGCGGACACCATCCGCAAAAAAAAAATTGCTTTAGGCAACCAGGCGCCTACTATCTGGCGGGGAACAACATCTCTTACAAGGGCCCAAACAGATCCCATGGTTGCAAGCTTACCCGGTCCGCAAAAAAGCAACATTTCTGGAAGAGGGTTTTATCCTTCCTGTACAATGTGAGAAACAGGCTGAGCAAGTTAATCGTAACTTAAAATAAGCTACAACTTACGTAGTGAGAAAATTCAACAAGGAGTTACATTTGGGGCGCATGGCAAGCACCTTCACCAGACACTTGATCATTTCCCCCCCTCCCGCCCCTCTGTGTTCCCAGAAAAGAATCAGGTAAATTCAGGCTCATACAGCACTTCTCCTATCCAAAAGGTGGTTCTGTAAACGGTGCCATAAACCAGGACCTATGCCGGGGCGAATACCAGTCGATACGCCCCCACATGTATCATAAAAACTTACGGGAATGGAACACTGATGTAGAATCAGCGCTATGTCTCTCACGCCTGGCCCCAAGCAATTTCAGATTAACGGGTTGCAAATTTCGAGGGGGCTGATTACATTGACAAATGTCTCACTATGGGATGCGCCATATCATGCGCATATTTCAAAGCATTCAGCAGCTTTTTGCATAGTTGGCAAAACACGAAGTAATCCAATACTTAGATGATTTCCTGCTAATTAGCTAGGCCTCCCCCCCCTCAATTCTCCCTTATGCAAGAGGCTACTTGAATGTGCTGAGGGGCTCATCCAAGAGATAGGGGTCTCCATAGCTAAAGACAAAATGGAAGAGCCAGTAGAAATATTATTTCTGAGCCTTGAAATTGACACAGTGCCTAATTGTAACGATGCGTGGAACACGCCCCCTGCGGCGTGTTCCTTCCTTACCTGTTTTCTTCTGATCGCCACCCTCTAGCTGCGAGTCAAGATCCTGTGTCTTTAAGGATTCTGAAGCAAACGACGCCATCTTGCTTCCTGGCAAATCCTACCCTCCTCCTCCTGACAGGAAGTAAGCCTCTCTCTGACTTTTTCATTGCTTACAGCTGCTGCTTCCTTTAAATAGCACTCAGTGGCTACCTGCCTGGGTTCCTGCAAGTACTACCATTGTATGCTGTTCCTGCCTGGACCGCCTTGGGACCTTTACTCATCTCCTTTGGATTCCGGAAGACTGGGACAGTCACTCATATACTACTAAGGTTAGTTTACCGTCGGGTAGTGTAGGTACCTGCTTAGCAGGGTTCACCTTGACGTGGTAGCAGGCTTATAATTCCTTGGCCAATGGATTAGACTAAGAACCCTTATGTTATATTTAGTTTCGCTGCACCTTGCTGTTTCTGGCACTATGCCTTTAAGGAGGCTGGATGTCCTCCAAGAAGCAATTCCCTTGTGGATGTTACCTTGTGCTCTGGACTCTACCTCCCATGTTCCTGTCCATGTTTCTAGTTCCTGGTTCCCGTTCCAGACTCCTGTGCTGAAGCGTTGGCTTCCAGCAACCCCCGCGTTGGTGCCTGAAAACGCGCGCACTCCCGCTCTGCTGTCAGAGCATGCGCGCACATGCAGCTGGATCACTCGAGTCTCTGACCCAGGCACCGCACCTTCGGACGTGTCGCGCATTCTCATGCGCACGGCGCGGTCACATGACTACGTGCGCCGATCCCCAGCTGCGTGGTAACTTACTCCCTTCGTATCCCCTGCAGCCTCCCCATCTCGCTAACGGTCCTTCCCTTTCCCTGGCGCTTGTGTGGAGAGCACAAGCGTGACACTAATGAATCAAACTTGCCCACAGATTATGTTGGGAAGCCAAGCGCTAGCCTATGTTAGTTCAGGGAAGCTAGAAAAGTGACCCTAAAACAGATGCGGTTGCTGCTGGGTTTCCTGAATTTCACCTGTACAGTAATTCCCATAGGTAGAATCTTTAACCGTATGCTAGAGAGTACTGCTGCTGGGATATAAAAGCCCCAACACCGCATCCGAATTACAAAAGCGCTGAGGGCAGACCTAAAAGGTATGGGAAGAGTTCCCCAGATGGTTCAACTGTAAAATGTTGGGATGTAGAGGGGAGCTGCTCAATCAGCTCGGAGGGTGCTGTCCAGTGGTAGGAGAGTGCAGATGGCCCAAGAAGCAGGAGTGCTGCAGCACGGAGAATGGCTGAGAGTAAGAGGAAGGCGTTGGCTTCTGTCTCCCCAGCTCCCCAAAGGTTTTCTATTGCCCCTGTGGCTGCTCCACAAGCAGTAGGCTCTGGATCAAGGGCACATGTATCCCCAATGGGAAGGGCTTGACCAGTGCCTGGGGGGAGTGGGAAAGCAGGCAAGGGGTTATGGAGGCCAGGCTGTGTTACAGCTGCAGGCAGGCCCAGAGGTATTGGGCCTTCGGGGTCGGCACAGGGGGTGTGGCCTATGGAGCAAGGGGAGGGAGGCGCGGTCGAGGCGCCTGGCCGTAATCTTAAAAGGAGTGCTGCCAGCCTTCGAGGCTCAAGGGATCACTATTGGGGAGGAGAAGGATGTGATCCCTAGTATTGCTGGGTTGGGTTCCACCTGTTCCACCTCCCCCCCCAGAAGATGCACTGTTATTGACCTAATAAGGTATTGTTAATGCCTCGTTAAGTGCTAACGGATATCTTCATAGGTCATTAACGCAGTATTAAGTGATGGTTTCAGCCGTAAATGCTCTTTGGGCTGTTGTGTTCGTATAACGTACATTAGTGCTAAGTCTATGCAACAACTCATATCCATAGAACTCCGTTATAGTTATAGAAATGAGACATTTGGTCGGTGCTGTTCTGCGGCGACCAAATGACTGCCGACGTTTGGCCACAGATGGACCTTCCACTGCAGCCGATCTGCCACTGGAACCCCGACCGCTTCCAGGACAAGGTACATTTTAGAAGTTGGGGTATGGGGTTAGTTTTAGGGGGTTTAGTAAGATTAGGGTAGTAGGGTCAACTTTAGGGGTTAGGGTAGGACGTTTTTAGGGTAAGGGCATGGGGAAGGGGGTTTTAGGTTAAGGGTTAAACTTAGGCACTTACCTTAGAGGCGAAGCGGGTGGCGGAAACGGGTCTCAGCGGTGGGGTGAGTCACGGCGATGCGTCGATGGTCATTTGGTCCTAGACCGCTTCTCTCCTGTCTCCTCTAACTTTAATGAAACCCGTATTCAGGGTCTTGATGGGAGTAATGCCACCTTTGGGTAAGACGGGGTTAACGCCATGTTATTTGAAGCGTATCCCATGGTGTTAAGCCTATGCTAATGAGATCACTAAGGACCGTGGATATTTCATATAATTAGCTTTGTGGATTCGCTTTAACCACAGGGAACATAACATCCGTTACTGAGTTTGATAAGGACATTATAAGCCTCGAGTTACTGGAGCTCTGAGGATCTGGCACATAATGATGGTATCTCGCCCCCAAGCATGTCCTGCAATATTTGTGGTTTTTCTAGTGTTCCAATATTTGTGGTTTTTCTAGTGTTCCAAAATGTTTGGGGGGTTTCCCCCCCATGTCTAGCTTTTAAGGTTACTATGGACACCTATACACTGCAATGGACTCTATGAAGAACTTCATTTTAATCTCCCGGACACATTTATAATGCTTATCTCTTGAATAAAGCATCTGCTTTTGACAAATCAAAAACAGCTTTGGGAAGGGCAAGAAGTTACAATCAGGGCGGACTGCTGCTTTAATGCAATCTACCATATCATAGGTCATATTAAATGATTATCTACTGTACCAGTGTTATTGCATTTCTGTTATTGCCTTCACAACCCCCATTGTACTGCTCTGTAAAAAAAGAGAGAGAGAATGAATAGGGAGAGAAAATTAATACAATTTTCAAATGACAGCTCTATTTATCATAATGCTTTGAAGCGTCAAAATCTTTCCTGATAAACTATTTCTAAACAAATAAATGCATCTGCAGTAAAGGCATCGAGGGACTATATTTCCTGCATAACATCGGAAATTGGGTCTTGTGGTGTAATAAAATGAAAAAAACAACAACATTTTTACAGCCTATGGACCTTCCATCTGTCTGCGCATCTCTGGAATGTGGTCTTCATGTTGGACACCGTCAGACAGCTTGTCTGCTTCACAACTGGGAGTTCTTTCAATTTAGTGAGATCTTTGGTGCATTCTCTGCCATCTGCTCTTCACCAAGCAGCAATGACACCTACTTGGCCACTTTTGGATCAGTAGGTACAATAGCGTCGTAGGAGGATACCCTTCTCAGTGGTGCTCAACTCTAGTCCTCCCACCAAGCAGGTCAGGTTTTCTGGATATCCCTCCTTTAGCACAGGTGGCTTAATCAGTCTCTGCTTCAGCACAGGTTACTCAGCCACTTATTGAGCCCCCTGTGCGGAAGCTGGGATATGCTTAACCTGACCTGTTTGGGGGGGGGGGGGAGGGAGGGGTCTTGAGGACTGAAGATGAGCACCCCTGCCCTACTTGAGGGCAGTTCGGTGACAAAGATCTTAACTTTACATCCATCCCACTCGGACTGATGACTTATAGCACTGGTAACATGCTGTTCCTTGGCTTGCAATGTTAATGGATCAGAACGTGTCCGCCCTACAGTGTAACAATATGCAAAGAAAGGAGCGCTCACACATCCAGTCACAAGTTATTGGCACAGGGTGCACAAGGGTACTTGGAGAGGTAAGCGGCATACCAGAGGTCTTGTGCTAATTGTGAGAATGTATTTAGAAAAGATAGCTTCTCAATAAATTCTCACATTTAGCACAAGACCACTGCAGTCAGTGGTGTAGCTAAAGCCCGGAAGCCTGTCCACTTGGGAGCCCACTCTCTAGGGTGACCAATCCATATTTGTCTGACTGATCGGCACTTGCCGGCTGCCCGTGCGTATGCGCAATGCCAAGTGTCGATTGAGACCAACGCAATAGACAAATTTTGCCCGGGGGCCCGCCCATGTCTACCTACACCAATGACTGGAGTGCCACTTAACCTTTTTATACTTGTACAACGTCCTACAGTGTAAGACACAAGACGTAAAGCAGGTTTGTGCTGTTTCAGAAGAGGCACAACAGAGGGGCAGAAGCATGATGTCAGTGCACAGCAGCAGCAATGCCCAACTCCTAAAATACATTCTGTAGTCCCGCTGCTTCTACTCTCAGGTTCCTTCATATGTCCACATGCTAATATTAGGAAAAGTACACACACAACCTCACTGTCTGGCACAAACTAGTCATACAGGTGTAACGGGTATTCCTTCTTTCCCAAGCACAGATATAGTGTGTGTGGGTGGAAACCTATGTGTTACCAGGTGTGGTACATATACCTGTAGGTTCACAAGAGGCCTGAGCCTCCACTTGTTGGGAACCTGGGGTGAGTCCTTCGGCTCGATCTGGTTTGCAGCGCCTCCACCTGTGTAGGGTTCTAGGAATGTAGAAGGTTGCCTACACAGGACCCGCATATACAATAACCACATACACAGGAATGTATATAACCAGTTTATATATATATGCAGGAATAATCACACACTTTACTTATCAGTGACCACTATGTACTTATAATACTACTTCCCCTAGGGGGTAACTCCACAACATATAATGCAGTCCAACGTGTCTTTCACTCCACTAGGAGTGTACCTTCCACCCACCACCGTGTACCCCACACCGTGTCCACAGTTAACCCCTTTGTCCCGTGGTCAGCGCTGCCACTATGTGAATATATATGGATAGGTGATTTGTTGGTGCACTTATTAAGGTACCTGCCGAGCGCTCCTGCACTCGGGCCTGCAAGCAACTTCGAAAAGGATCTGCCACTTGGTGATCCCGTCTGTGATCCGGTGCTTCCTTGCACGAGGGTCCACCAGGGGCGATCCCACCCTGGAGATAGTCTTTGTCTCTTTGGGGCGTAGGCTTGAGCCCAAGCCTCTTCTCGGGGAGCGCTGTGTCCCTATCTAACACTGGTACTAATGTGACAGGGTCCCTAACCCAGGGCCTGTCCCTGTAGCACCACAAGCTGAGAGGGTCTCAGGACCTAACTGAGGCCTAGGGGGCTGCTGGCCTAATGCAGTGGGTCACAGACCCCTGCACTCACCTCCTTCCCCTGGCTCTTCCTGGTCCTGACTGACTAGCGTGGTCCCCAGCACGCGAAAAGTATCCAATTCTCTGAGCAGGGGATTCGGCCACCCTATTGGCTCCCTAACGCCACTTGACCTAGCCCCTGTGCATCCTGGGGGTTGTAGTCTTGTTGGGAGCTATTCTCCCATTGGCCGCCTCGCGCGCACCTCGTCTGCGCATGCGCAAAGCTCCCCCTGGGCCGCCGGCTGCAGAGACTAACTGCGCATGCGCGAGCATTTACAATGGTGGCCCCCGCTAGCCAGGTGCGCCGCAGAGCCTCCCGAGGCTCAGAACGCTCCCTGCTCCGGCCCTCACCTTTGGAAGCAGCTGGCGGGTCCGTCGCTGGCTTCGGCGGCACCCGCGACCGCACTGCCACAAAGGAGGGGGGTCTCTGGGAGCCGCAGGGCACCGGGGCTACACAGATATTTGTTTTCTTCAGCTATGCAGTAAACTACTGCAGTATCAAAAAAAAATGTGTGAAACATTTGCACACTCACACATTGTCAAATGTGGATATTCATCTTATACTGTCAAATGTGGATATTCATCTTATACTATATTAGTGAAAGCACTGTATGCCTGCCTGCATGCATGCATGCCTGCCTGCTGGATGTCCGGTGTCCCTAGGGGAAATCTCATTGGTCCCTTGGGCCGCCCCCGCACACCTCTCATTGGCCTGAGGCGGAGTGACGGCCCAAAGGACACACAGGGACACAAACACACACACAGGGACACACACACACACACACACACACACACACACACACACACACACACACACACACACACACACACACACACACACACACAGGGACACACACACAGGGACACACACACACACAGTAGGGGGGGGTGTACATTAGCAGCATGTATAACCCGGGGGGGGGGGCTCACATACCCGCCGGAGACTCCGCCTCTTTCTCCACGAAATCAGCCTCCAAACCCGCGCGCACCTCCTCCTCTCCCCGTGTCTCCCGCGCTTTCAACCCCCCCCCCCCCTCCCCCGGCGCCGCTACAGTCAGCGGAGGAGCGAGTGCCCGGGACACAGCGGGGGAGCGGCCACAACACGCTGCCTCCCGCCTCAGATACACGTGGGAGCGGCCGGACGGGTGAGTGAGCGGCCTTCACCTCCCCTCACCCCCCTTCAAATCACCTCCCCTTCACCCCCCCCCCCCCGGCGCCGCTACAGTCAGCGGAGGAGCGAGTGCCCGGGACACAGCGGGGGAGCGGCCACAACAAGCTGCCTCCCGCCTCAGATCCACGTGGGAGCGGCCGGACGGGTGAGTGAGCGGCCTTCACCCACCCCTCACCCCCCTTCAAATCACCTCCCCTCCACCCCCCCCCCCCCCGGCGCCGCTACAGTCAGCGGAGCGAGCGAGCGCCCGGGACACAGCGGGGGAGCGGCCACAACAAGCTGCCTCCCGCCTCAGATACACGTGGGAGCGGCCGGACGGGTGAGGGAGCTGCCGGATGGGTGAGTGAGCGGCCGGACGGGTGAGGGAGCGGCCTTCACCTCCCCTCACCCCCCTTCACCTCCCCTCACCCCCCTTCACCTCACCTCCCCTCACCCACCCCTCACCTCCCCTCACTCCACTTCCCTTCCCTTCCACCTCCCTCCACCCCCCCTTCACCTCCCCTCCACCCCCCTTCACCTCCCCTCCACCCCCCCCACCTCCCCTTCACCCCCCCCACCTCCCCTTCACCCCCCCCACCTCCCCTTCACCCCCCCCACCTCCCCTTCACCCCCCCCCACCTCCCCTTCACCCCCCCCACCTCCCCTTCACCCCCCCCACCTCCCCTTCACCCCCCAACTCCCCTTCACCCCCCCCACCTCCCCTCCACCTCCCCCCCACCTCCCCTCCACCCCCCCTTCACCTCCCCTCCACCCCCCCCTTCACCTCCCCTCCACCCCCCCCCCCTTCACCTCCCCTCCACCCCCCCCTTCACCTCCCCTCCACCCCCCCCTTCACCTCCCCTCCACCCCCACCCTTCACCTCCCCTCCACCCCCCCCCCTTCACCTCCCCTCCACCTCCCCTCCACCCCCACCTTCACCTTCCCTTCACTCCCCCCTTACAACCTCCCACCACCTCCTCACCACCTCCACCCCCCTTCCCACCTCCCCCACCCCCCTTACCAACTCCCCACCACCTCCCCCCCCTTCCCACCACCTCCCCCCCACCCCCCCCCTTCCCTCCCCCCCCTCCCCTTCCCCCCCACCCCCCTCCTTCCCACCACCTCCCCCCCCTTCCCACCACCTCCCCCCCCACCCCCCCCCCTTCCCTGAGGCGGAGTCACGGGCCAAAGGACACACAGGGACACAGACACACACACACACACACGTAGACACACACACACACACACACAGACGTAGACACACACACACGTATACACACACACACACACACGTATACACAAACACACACACGTAGACACAAACACACACACGTATACACAAACACACACACGTAGACACACACACACGTAGACACACACGTAGACACACACGTACACACACACGTACACACACACACACACGTACACACACGCACGTAGACACACACACACGTACACGTAGACACACACACACGTACACGTAGACACACACACATGTACACGTAGACACACACACACATGTACACGTAGACACGTACACACACACACATGTACACGTAGACACGTACACACACACACACATGTACACGTATACTCACACACATGTACACGTACACACACACATGGAGACATACACACACACACATGGAGACATACACACACACACATGGAGACATACACACACACACACATGTACACATACACACACACGTATACACTCACACACGTATACACACAGGTATACATACACATAATGTATACACACACACACATGTATACACACACACACATGTATACACACACACATGTATACACACACACACACGTGTATACACACACACACATGTATACACACACACACATGTGTATACACACACATGTGTACACACACACACACATGTGTACACACACACACGTGTACACACACACATGTGTATACACACACACGTATACACACACACACACGTATACACAAACACACACACGTAGACACAAACACACACACGTATACACAAACACACACACTTAGACACACACACACGTAGACACACACACACACACACACGTACACACACATGTACACACACGCACGTACACGTAGACACACACACTTGTACACGTAGACACACACACACATGTACACGTAGACACGTACACACACACACACACATGTACACGTACACACACACACACACATGTACACGTAGACACGTACACACACACACATGTACACGTATACTCACACACATGTACACGTACACACACACATGGAGACATACACACACACACATGGAGACATACACACACACACAGAGACATACACACACACACATGTACACACACACACACACACGTATACACTCACACACGTATACACACAGGTATACATACACATAATGTATACACACACACACATGTATACACACACATGTATACACACACACATGTATACACACACACACATGTATACACACACACATGTATACACACACACACATGTGTATACACACACACATGTGTATACACACACACATGTGTATACACACACACATGTGTATACAACACATGTGTATACAACACATGTGTACACACACACATGTGTACACACACACATGTGTATACACACACATGTATATACACACACATGTATACACATACACATGTATACACACACACACATGTATACACACACACACGTATACACACACACATGTGTATACACACACATGTGTACACACACACAAATGTACACACACACACACACACATACAATGTATACACACAAACATGTATACACACACACAAACATGTATACACGTGTATACACACATGTGTATACACACACACACACGTATACACACACACAATATATACATACACACAATGTATACACACACACGTGTATACACACACACACACGTGTATACACACACACGTGTATACACACATGTGTATACACACACATACGTGTATACACACACATACGTGTATACATACACATACGTGTATACACACACACACGTGTATACACACACACGTGTATACACATACACACACACGTGTATACACACATACAATGTATACACACAAACATGTATACACACACACACCCCAGCACCACCACATCAGCACACCGGTATCCCATGCCCCCCCAGCACACTGGCATTCTCGGCTCCCCACCATTCCCAGCCCCCATCAACACCATCAGCACCCACACATCGCCACCTTTGCACCTCCCCCATCGGCACACCCACATCAGCACCAAACCCTCCCAAATCAGCACACCAATACAATCACCATCAGTACAGCCACAGCAGCACTACCACCGCACATGGGCCGCGTGGACCACTCCCCACCCAAATGCCACACCCACACCACAAACATCCCGGGCAACGCCGGGGCTCTCAGCTAGTGTCCTATAAAACACTTGAAATCCAGCGGTTTTTGCAACAACTTTTGTGAATTGGGGTGTTTCCCCCCCTCATCCCCCACCCCCCTTACATTATTGATGGGATTTTTAAAATGCTGGGGAATGTCTGATAAAGAAAACAAAATGCACAAACCTTTTTGTTGCTGTGTGTATTGCTTAATAAATTGATGTGAAAATGTGTTAATGTAACAATTCCTAATATCTCTACAATGCACAATACAATAATAAGTAGGACACAAGGGATTCTTCCTCAAAAAAAACCCCCAAAAAACCCAAGGAGGCCTTCCGTCCCGGATCATTTCCCGCAAGTCTGTTAGCAGGCGTGGTAGTGTAGGAGGTAAAGAAGGATCGGCCTGGATCATCATTCTAACACTGTTGACCATTGCAAGTGCCCTATTTGCATTCAAATGAAACTAACGAAATTAAGGTCCATTTTGCACAAAGTTTGGGGAAACGTTACAATTGTCCAGAAGATTCCGTGGATTGCCAATGTCGTATCTTCCCAAAATTGTGAATGAGACTGAATATTTTCCGCACTTGTACCCTGGCTCTTTTAGGAGTTAAGGGTATCTCAATGGTATTATTTAGATCTACTTTTATTTAGCTCCTTTGGGTGTCATCTGTCTTCTTTTAAAAATCTAATCTAAAGAGAACATGAATAAACTAATGGAAGGGTAGGGATAGGTGGCACACCACTGTTAATAAAACTGAGTGAATAAGTATTCCCTTTTGGTGCTCACCTTCTGCTGATCCAGGCGTCTCAAAGCTGGACCCATGAACTAATGGTAAGCAAGGATTAGAAGGAGCACACAAAAGACTGAGGTAGAGTCCAATAACTTCTATTAGAATTCAGTTCATCAGAGCCAGTGAACAAGGCAACGTTTAAGGGCTCAATGCCCTTTCCTCAGACCAAACACCTAAAAAAACGTTTCACTCTACCTCAGTCTTTTGTGTGCTCCTTCTAATCCTTGCTCACCTAAACAGAACATGTTTTCAGGATAGTGTTACCTTTCTTATTCACTTTGTTGGACTATATTTGGAAACACAGATTCTTAAAAATCAGTGACATTGTCTAAATTAAAGGAGCACTTCCACCCAGACACCTCACGTTTCTTAAACATGTGTACGAAGCAGGGTGTCTACAGAGCCAAACCACGTTCATTTCAGCTCTGGGGACCCCTTGCTTCCCAAGATTCTTACCAGAGAAGGTGCTGCCCAATACTTCCAGGAGGTTAAACTCCCCTGCATCACAGAGGTAATAACCTGAGCCTATGCAGACCATATCACTGCAACATTCGAACAGGCGTGTTACTCTTCTGCTGATCAACTTCCTGTTGGACGACTGCATATCGGGATTACCATCTTGGAGCTTGTTGGAAAACGCTTGGTCTTTCATTAATAACACAACAGTTTTTGCGCCTTCACTGTGGTGTTATTAACTGTTTGCATGGTACTAGTGACCGTTATTGTAGGCTGCACTAAGTTGGTTTTGTATTGCACTTGTAAGTTGAATGATCAGTTTGCGCTTTTATATCATCACCAAGTCATCTTTCATTAACCCTAAGTATATTTTGGGAGCTTTTTGTGTGAGGAGCTTTAGGGAAGTACCACTGGCGCTTGTCCTGTGGGAATGGGCCTGAAGTCGGGGTTCACCCCCGAAACATTGCCCCCCTTATTCAATTACTTTTGTTACCCTTATTTTGTCGCTCTCCTCTTTTTTTTGTTTTTCCCATTGTTTCCAGGTGTCCACAGTCTCCCCCGCTCCCCCCTCCCCCATATCCATTTATTTGGCTCCTCCTTGCAGTGTATTCCCCATCATCGTGTTTGTGGATAAGTATTATTATCTTATTTTTTACTTTGTCTATTATTTCGATTTTATTTGTATTATATTGGGGTTTTTTTGGCACTAGTCCTGTTATATAAAGATTTCTTATTCTTTCACTAAATACCGTTTTTTCTGACCATACCTTTTTGTCTTGATATCTTCTTTTTAGTTTGAGTGCTGCGAACGCTTTATTTTTTTATTTATTATTATTATTGTAATAATGACCTATTCCTTCCTCCCAATGAACCCCTAGGAAGCACCTAACGAAAGGAATTATGTTGGTAATATACAGAGATATTGGCTATTGGGATTTTCAGAGTTAGATTTGTGTATCGAAATGTACAAAGCTGCTAAACACGTCTTTTAAACGATTAAACAAACATTTGGCAAACTATCGTTTGAATTGTTAATGTTAGCTCATGAGCCTCTTGCTTTGCCATGTGTTGGGATCAAAATTAAAGAAAAAAGTACCCATGAGAACTTTGCCTTTATTTACCTACAAATTTATTGTAGAAGATAAAGTTAATTGATTCCCACTTGTTCCATTCACACGAACCTTCCCTTTTTGATGCCAAAAAATATCATGTGAAATACAATCCATCTTATGAAACCTTCACTCACAATTCAGCCTTTGTCTCTTGCCTGCTGGGAGCCTGGTCTGGGCAGTGTCACTGCTTCTCCATAAACTTTCTTGATATAAATAACATAAACATATTTATTTGCCGTTTGAGATATATATATTGTGATACCATCAGGTTTCCCTAGGTGCTGGAACAGTACAGTAAGTGTACTTTTCCAGCTCACAGAGAGTTAATCCTCCCTGGAATGGCTAATGCAGCTGCTGCCTAATTAATCAGAATGGACTCCTTGAGTGAACAAGGAAGTGTTTAAGGCAAACACAGAGAGCTGCAATGCTGAGTCACAGAGTGAGAGATTGCTGTCCCAGATAGGGGGACAGAGAAGTGCTCCCCAGCAAGTGAAGCTGGCACAGACCCCCAGGCCTGGTGGATGCTGGTTGCGGAGCCTGGTGGGACTGCCTCGGTTTGAAACCCAGAGGGAAGAAGGAAAGGATGACAGACCATGCTGAAGCGGGGATGTCCTGTTCTTGACAGTGGCATTTACAGAGGAGAGTTTCTCTGAGCTCACTTCGGGCCGAGTTCCCCCAGGAAGGAAAGGATCTCTTTTACCTCTCCCATCGTACTATCAGTGTCTCTTTTGCTAACACCTCCTCCTCCTCTATCAATCTCTATGTGGGGGTACCCAAGGGCTCTGTATTGGGACCTCTTCTCTTTTTTATTTACACACTCTCTCTAGGTGACCTAATCACATCTCTTGGGTTCAAATATCCCCTCTATGCTAACGACACACAAATTTACTTTTCAATCACTGACTTTATACCTGTTGCACAGACCAAAGTTTCTGAATGTCTCTCTGCTATATCATCCTGGATGGCCCTCGGCCAACTTAAACTTAAAATGGCAAATACAGAGCTCCTCATATCTCATCCTAAACCTGGCCCTACTACCTCCTTCCACATTACTGTTGGAAGTACTGTCATACACCCAGTAGCACAAGCACGCTGCCTAGGGATCACACTCAACTTCTCTCTCACATTCTCCTCTCACATTCAAAACGTATCTAAAACCTGTCGCTTTTTTCCTCCGCAATATTACAAATATATGCCCTATCCTCTGTTGCTCCACTGCTGTAACTCTGACACAGGCCTTAATTCTCTCTTGTCTCGACTACTGTAACCTCCTGCTGTCCAGCCTTCCTGCCTCTCACCTGTCTCCCCTACAATCTTTCCTAAACGCTGCTGCCAGACTCACTCTACTCTTTCCTAAATCTGTCTCCGCGTCTCCCCTGCTAAAATCCATCTCCTGGCTTCCTATCAAATCCCGCATCTCACACTCCATTCTTCTCCTCACTTTTAAAGCTTTACACTCTTCTGCCCCTCCTTACAGCTCAGCCCTAATTTCTCGCTATGCACCATCCCGACTCTTGCGTTCCGCTCAAGGATGCCTTCTCTCTGCCCCCTTTGTATCTAAGGCCCTCTCCCGTCTTAAACCTTTCTCTCTGACTGCCCGCACCTCTGGAATGCCCTTCCCCTCAATATCAAACTAGCGCCCTCTCTGTCCACCTTTAAGACCCACCCATGTGGATTATTGTCACTGACCAAGCCAAGGGCGAAACCGGTCTGACAAATTTTGGGCATCACAGGCCACCGTATTGAGGAAATTGCAGCTTCATCCAGTTTGGAGGCAGCACTGAAGCTGCAGCAAGGAGAACAGCGGCGGGAGAGACCTGGTCTGTGCACAAGCACCCGGTAATCAACCAATGCTGGTATATCCCTGCAAAGAACTACTCTGACTGCTGGAGCAGGATCCACACTGACAACCAGGGATTCTGGAGGACGGTTTGTGGATTCTGAATGCATCCTTCTCAATGCCTTAAACTGCTGGCTGTTTGTATCACCAGGAAGTCTCCCCTATCCCTATTGAAGAGACATTATTTCATGTAAGTGTATTTCCTATCAAGTTCAATCAAGGTTTTTGATTGTATTTTAAATACTTCTGATTGTGGTTTTTCCTTTTTTGTTTTCATGTGTCCCGGAATTAAAGTGGAACCACGCGCCGGGGAATCCTTTTCTTTTATGACTGTTAACTATAGAGGTTGGTGAATCACCTCTAAGAAACTCTGGCAGCAGGACTCCATCTTTTATGTGGGACTGAACTTTACATTTCATCTTAATTACGATTGGCGCAACTATTTTTCTTTCTTCCACGTAAAAACACACCTGCTTAACGAAGCATATGAGTAGCTCCGTGGCTGGTACTTTACCCCTTATACATAAACCTTGGCCCCTTGCAGACGCACTTACCAGAACGCCCTTTTACTGTCTCTCTACGTTCTTCCTAACTACCAATTAGTAGATTGTAAGCTCTTCGGAGCAGGGACTCCTTTTCCTAAATGTTACTTTTATTTCTGAAGCACTTTTTCTTTGTATTATTTGCTATATATATGATTGTCACGTGTATTACTGCTGTCAAGCGCTATGCACATTAATGGCGCTATATAAATAAAGATATACACACATACTATATAAATAAAGATATACACACATATATACACACATACATACGTACTCCGGCACTGCCAATCCGATCGGTGTGTCAAAAAAGCCTCCAACAAACATTTTTTTTTTATTATAACAACTTCTATTGTCGTAGCTCCGTTATACAAACCACTTCTAAAAACTCCCATTCTCCACACCCCCTCAAGGTCGGCGAGATTGGTACCGCGAGTTACACCCAGAGCCAGAAATATGGGTTTGGCTAAGAGAGCAATACCCATAAGTCCGACTGGGGATGGCGTTAGCAGCACCTCAGGTCATTCCGCTTCTAAAGCGCGTACAGTCCGGGCGGGTTGGTTGTTAAACCGGGCGGCTTGTCACTTTTTATAGTTGTGGCTTAGAAGATGCGGTTTGCAGTAGAGAATAGAGCATTTATTCTGCTACTTCTGAACATGCTAAACCGTGCGGTTTGGAAACGAAAACTTCGGAACTACGAGAATAGGCCCCAGTGAAATGACGTGAAACTGTTACAAAGTTCCTTTCTTATCCAGACAAATGATAAAGATGGGAGTGGAGGAGGGTGGCAGGATCAGGGATTATACAGCATATTGTCAAAATGTCTCTATCATGGAAACGTCTGACGCTGAAAATATCGATGTTGTGTTTTCTCCATGCTACAAAATAATTAAACTTCTACACAAGTAAAATATGTGCGTCACATAACAATAATAATATCTTCTTACCCTCCCCAAATCATGGGATAATCCCAGGGCTAAACTGGAGGCAAATAAATTGTTCCGTTAAGAAGCAGAATTCAAACATTAACCCTTTCGATGTCGGAAGACTGACGGCACTGAGGATAGTGATGACATGGGGGCGGCCCTCCCCCCCCCCATAACGCAAACAGAAGTGAAACACCCGCTGATGGGCACAATGAATATGATGTTTCCTGAGAGTACAGGCCCTTGTGACATGTAGGGAACATCGTAATCATCAGATGGTCCTGCTGGATAAATATGGCCGATGAACAGGAGGGCACCTCTGAACCGAGGGGTTAATTTTACAGTAAAATTGCTTTGGTGTCTTCCACTCCATTAAAAATAAATAAAATAGCTATGTAAAAACCTGAACTAGCTTGAACTGCCATTATAACCAACCTACATATACACCATACCCTCCAACATTTCACAGATGATATAAAGGTACACATACACACCTAAGACACCCTTGATAGACCCCTGATTTTATATTTGCCCTGGTCCCAACAAATGTTCTCGTTCCTGCACGGCACCCTCCTGAGTTGTGATTCTGGTTGGTCCTTTGTTGCAACGAGAAAGCGAGTGCGCAGTGCAGCAGCATGGAAAACCGGTAGACGCAGGTACACTGCACAAAGGAAAGGGTTCTTTACAGTAAGGGCAGTTGCAATGTGGCATTCATTACCCATGGAGACTGGGATGGCAGATACAATAGATATCTTCAAAAAAAGGTTGGACATCTTTTTAGAAAGGAAATGTATACAGGGATATTCCTAATAAGTTAACATCGGAAGGATATTGATCCAGGGAGAAATCTGATTGCCAATATTTGAAGTCAGGAAAGAATTTATTTTTCCCTTTATGAGACATCATTGGATGATATTTCACTGTTTTTTTTGTTTACCTTCTTCTAGATCAATATACTGTAAATACTAATATAGGATAAAGTATCTGTCGTCTAGATTTAGCATAGATTGAACTTGATGGGCATATATCTTTTTCAACCTCATCTACTATCTAACTATGTAACTGTGTACTTTGTAAAGCCTCAGTTTCAGTCCCCATGTTGAAAATATCTGCCCTGTCCTAGCATTTTGGAGCAGGTGGCAATACTAAGGGCTTTATGCTATAGAGACCAAAGCGGCCATTCTGAATGAATATCCTCATTGAGTTCAATGGGGATTTTTGTCCAAAACCGTCGTAAACGGGTTCTTCGGTGTATAGAAGTAACCCATAATGATGCAACTAAAATCCTAATTCACTCATCGTGTCCCGCCTTGACTACTGCACCCTACCCTTTGTCTCCAATCGTTCCAAAATGCTGCCGCCAGACTCATCTACCTCATTCACCATTACACTTCTGCTTCTTCACTACGCAAGTCCCTACACTGGCTGCCAATATCTTCTAGAATTAAAGTTTAAACCCTAGTTCTGGCTTATAAATCTCTCAACAACTCTCCCCCCCCCCTTTCCATCTCATTCCTAATCCCCAAATATATTCCCAAAAATGCCTTCCCCCCCCCCCCACGTTCTGCCCACGACATCCGCCTTTGCTCCTCTCACAAGACTTCTCCTGTGTTTCCCCCTCCAGGGTATGCTGGGAGTTTGCTGGGGCTCGATGCCGGGGGAAAGCACGGGGCCTCTTACCTACTTCGGCATCTCCTCCTGTGCCTCATCTCCGGCATCTCCTCCAGCTACGTTGCATTGTCGTGACGTCATGTGATGTCACGTTGTGTGACGTTGCAGCGTCATGGCGATTGCATTGCCATGTGACGTTGCGGCATCATATGATGTCATGGCGATGCATCATCACAATGAGAAGGCGACGGGGATGAGCAGGATTGGATGCTGAAGCTTACAGAGGCCCTGCGCTCTCCCCTGGCAATCAGTTTAAATGTTGTGGGGAAGAGCGAGGGGCGTCTGTAAGCGCGGGGCTAGGTGTGACAGCACTGATGGCACCGCCATCAACTCAGCCCTGCCTCCCTCCTCTGGATTTCCCTAGCACACACCATCAGACTCTCCCCAGCTTTCAGACATTTAAAACTCCCTGAAAACTCACCTCATCTGGTATACCTCTAACATCCAACCCCCCCTATCCAACTTCATTGGGACCAGTTGTGCGGCTGGACCAATCTCCAGCTATGAACCACCCCATAACATCCCACCCACAAACCTTAATAGGATCTTCTGTCTTGCTGGACTGATCTCCACGCTATGTACCACCCCATAACATTCCACCCTCAAACTTTAGTAGGATCTGCTGTCTTGCTGGACTGATCTCCACGCTATGTACCACCCCATAACATCCCACCCACAAACCTTCATAGGATCTGCTGTCTTGCTGGACCGATCTCCACGCTATGTACCACCCCATAACATCCCACCCTCAAACTTTAGTAGGATCTGCTGTCTTGCTGGACCAATCTCCACGCTATGTACCACCCCATAACATCCCACCCACAAACCTTCATAGGATCTGCTATCTTGCTGGACCATACTCCAACCTTCCTACAACGAGCAGAAACTTTACCTTTTGTTTCAACATTGTCCCTCATTCCCTCTATATTGTAATCTCTCACGAGCAGGGTCCTCATTCCATCCCTGTATCTGTTTGTGCATGTGTGTACTCACTTGTATTTGTACGTACCCCTGTTTATGTAATGATCAAATCTCTGTACCCCATTGTACCGTGCTGCGGAATATGTTGGCACTTTACAAATAAACAATAATAATAATAATCCCCCTCTACGATATACTGTGGAGCTGCTTCGCAGAACAGAATAGGTCATCTCCATTCTTATGAATGGGATTTAAATCTTCTCCAGCACTGGGAAGTATCTTCGCTGCGTAGTGAATAAGTAGGGTCCAAAAATACTGGACACAATGGTGAAAAGTGGGACGCGCTCGAGACACACACATACATACACTCCTCTCACCTGTCTCTGCTTCATGCTGTTTCCTCCTCTCCTTGGCCCCAGCCTCTTGAAACCTCCTACTGATTGGCTGCATTACCCAGCTGCACCCAATCAGGATGGAGGAAGCTGCACAGCCACCAATCAACAGCCCTGCTCTCTCCCTGCTCTGGGAAATCCCGCGGCCACCAAGCCGGTTAGGTCACTATGTCCAGAGAGGTAATACCGGACACATACATGTCCAGTATTACCTCTCGTTTTTTACTGGACAGAGTCCAAGTACAGAACAGTCCGGTTCAATACGGAACACCTGGCAATCCTATGAATAAGGTGAGTGGCTGTCAGACCTCATCCTGAGAAAGGTTTATCTTAAGTACAATAAATTCAGAGATAGTGAGGGGGAAAAAAATGCTCAGGGGTGAAAAGGTAGAGAGGTGAAAAGTTTACTTACCAAAGTAACTGTAACAGCTCTGGCAGGAGAGGGTAAGGATCCAGTAACAAGTACTCTGTCTATCTCATGGAAAATGTATTGTGGTAACGGCTCATAACCCTATTGTCCTGTTTAAATCAAGAACTAAATGATTGCCCTAAATCCGCAGGCAGGTCTGTAAAGAAGATAAGAACAGGGATTCGACCGCAAATACTGTAGTTAATACATAATGAAGTTGAAAAAATAATAAATAAAATGATTACTGCCCTGCGTTGGCCGCCGCTTCTGAGATGGAATCAGTCCAAATCCACAAGTGTGATTAAAGCAAAAGTTCAATCGCATCCAGGTAGGTGTACGTTAAAAAATAAAAGAAAGAAAAAACACACAATAGTGCAATAGAGTAAATATATATATATATATATAATCCCGATACTATATATCACAGTAATCTTACTCACACTTAGGGCGAGTAGTATGGGCCTCTCGGTTATTATGAGGAACCAACTCAGGTTTGTACTGTAGATCATCAGCAGCAGGGTAGACAGAAAGCTCCCAAAAAATAGAGGAGAGGACGCCGAGGATAGTGCAGATAGGTTTATATAAACATACAGGTAGTCCTCCGACGCCTGAATGCGTTATCCAACGCTCACCGTCACAGATTAACATGGGACTCACTTTACAACGGTTTCACTATCCAACGCTACTTACAGACTGGGTTCCGCTGGATAACAGAGGACTATACAAAAAAGTGAAAGTGCGCAGCTAATGCGTGGTAGGACACACAAAGTGAATACAACGTGGAATAAACAATATTGTCGACCTTGTAAGTGTGAGTACACTAGTAATGCATCTGCAGCCTTTCTTGGGGGGTGGCTCGACACCCCTAGAACTGGAGAAACGAAAAAAGAACAGGGCGCACAAGGCAGATAGTGAAGCACAATTAAAAAAGTTAGTTTTACTAAAGGAAAATAAGTTCTGCGTACATCAGAGTAGATAAAATCAGGCAATGGATTAGTGGGGTTACCACACAGGGGGACAGCTGGAATCATCACACTTCACCCGATGTAGAGGGGGAAACAGGAGACCAACGATCATCAGACCAGACAGGAGGGCCCTCTGGATCCGTGGAGTATACTCGCTCCGTTTCTGGATGATGGGATGGTATGTCCACAGTAGGAAGTCCCACACACAAGTCCCGTAACCGAGTACAGCAGCCTCCGTCAGTATCACCGCTGCCAAACGTCGAAAGCACGCCGCTTCGCCTCGTAGGGCGCCCGCTGATGACGTCACTGGCTTCTCCTCTAGTGCAGTGCCCAGAGGAGTGTCCACATGTGGACATACCATCCCATCATCCAGAAACGGAGCGAGTATACTCCACGGATCCAGAGGGCCCTCCTGTCTGGTCTGATGATCGTTGGTCTCCTGTTTCCCCCTCTACATCGGGTGAAGAGTGACGATTCCAGCTGTCCCCCTGTGTGGTAACCCCACTAATCCATTGTCTGATTTTATCTACTCTGATGTACGCAGAACTTATTTTCCTTTAGTAAAACTAACTTTTTTAATTGTGCTTCACTATGTGCGTTGTGCGCCCTGTTCTTTTTTTGTTTATAAGAGAGGACTGCCTGTAGTATTAAAAACAGTAAAACTCACAGAGTGCTTTTGTAGGCAGTGGGACCACCCTGGGCCACGTAGATGTGCACAGTCCAATGGAACCTCTTCAATGGAACCTCGTGGCGGCCGTCCACAGCATGTCACCGAACCAGTGGAATCCCCCATAAACTTTTGCTTTCAGGGCTGTAAAGAAAACATTACTCACTGGGTAACAAAAACGATAATACTGCGGTGTATAGTGACATTAATTACAACTGCACAATTCTAATAGTCAAAAAGCTTTTACTATGTAGGTATAAAAAAAACATTATGGCCGTTTAACAACATTCTCACAAATTAGCATTTTATCATATTTGCCAACTTTTTCAAGACATGGTTGAAAAAAACTATTACTTTCATACACTGTATTTGCTCAGAGCCTCATGTTACCAGGATTCAACCAATCAAGCAAATCGCTGCAATGTGGGACGCCATCCTTAAGTTATTTTTTATTATTATAAGAAGGGGCTGAGAGGCATACAGCAATACTCGACATCATTATACGGTTGATCATTTTTAAAGGAGAGAGGCTGTAAAATTTCACACCACATATCGGAAATATCCCTTTAAAGCAACAATACTATTTCCCCCCTTTTTTTGTTCTTATTTGTATATGTAAAGCATGTGACAATGTACAATTCTACATTCTTACATAAGCTGGCCATCGTTTGGGGCTCCTGTTTATTAATCTGTTCAAATCTTGATTGTGTGCCTAACATAATGGCCGCCTTTCAGTTTCAATCAATTCTTCAGTCAGTGTGACTCAGCAGCTACAATGTATCCTCCTACTACTAAGGTAAGAGGATATATTGTTACAGTTTACAGCTCACTGCTGACAACATTGGCAACAAATTATCACAAACAGGAAAGTGTTGCAAAGATCACGCACTGTTTGGGAGATGGGCTATAACCTGCTATAGAAATCAAAGGATGCCTTAAAACTAATTAAAAATGGCATCAAGAGTTGAATATATATATTAAAAAACGTCACTAATCTAATACTACAGAACTGATTTATTTGAACAAAAACCCATATAAGATTTTACCCTTTCACTACCAGAGAGGCCGGTAACAAACTCCACAGCTTCTGTTGGTATCTTTAAGGAAGCAAATGACTACAGCTACAGTATCTATTGTATTGACATTTAGTTTTTATTATGACAGTGTTTTATAAGCCATTATTTTTCCTGAATGGTGATCCACGGTTGGGAATGGAATGTATCTGTTCTCACTGTCGCCAACGGAATTCTGCCAGCTGCTGGAGCTGCAATAAATTGAACAATTAAACTGTATCAACATACTGTAGAGGAAGGTTCAACACTTTGCTCTTTATGCAACAATAAAGGAAGCACAGCTTGTCTATGAAAGACAATACACCGCGTATCTGGATGGATACAAGTGCTGGGTAACATTCGCTTTGCCTTCATTCATTAAACCTACTTTGAAAGTAAGCTTTTTTGTAATGCCCCATAGAACTCCCATCCTCAAGGGCCACCAAGGGCCACCAACAGGACAGGTTTTCAGGATATCACTACTCCAGCACAGGTGGCTCAATCAGTGGCTCAGCCTTCGACTGAACCACTGATTGAGCCCCCTGTGCTGAAACAGGGATATCACGAAAACCTCACCTGTTGGTGGCCCTTGAGAACTGGAGTTGGTGACCCCTGTTTTAGAGAATATTACCAACATTATTTTGACTTTTTCCTAGCTGTTTTTTTAATTTTATTTAAATTTTAACTTTAAAAGGCCCAAAGCCAAGGTATGGAGCGCAAATAGTCCCAGGATGTATATGTAAAAAAGAGGACAGGGAACTACAGTGCAATCATGTAAAAAAAATAAAATGATATTAATCAAAAATAAAAAAAAACAATGCTGCCCACTCACGTGGTATCGGATAAAAAATGGCAGTAGATTGTCAGCCGGTGATCCGGATGTCAGATAGCAGGATCGTCAAGGTTGCACCTCCTAAAAGCAAGAGAAAACAGAACATAGTGCAAAGATGCTTATTACTATGTGAAAACATGATAAGTGAAACAACACTCTCAAACGTTGGCTAAAATAAGCAGTGAGATCACCAAGGGTTCCGAGAGCAGTGCTGGGGCCGTGTAGGAATACACATCGATCCCCTCCTTCCTCCGAACTGGACGGCAACGTCACTTCCGAAAGGGAAGCCGCTGCCGGATTACACAGAGCTGGGTATCAGATCTGGTGTATCGGGTGCAGACTGTGCAGTCACTTGCATGTCAATGCCCTACGCGTTTCGCCTTTCACAAACTTCCTCAGGGAAGACTGATGACAATCTACTGCCCTCTTCAGGATGTTTATTTTCAATCTGCCTATTTTTATCCGATGCCACGTGAGTGGGGCAACATTGTTTTTTATTAATATAAGTTTTGTGCAGCGTTGCACTATATTTCGCTGTCCATTTTTTTTTTTACATACAGTATACACCCTGGGACAATTTATACTATGTACTCTGTTTTTCATATGCATGTAGGATGATATAAAATGTCTTATCATATTGGTGCAGCACTAAAAAAAAATATTGTGGTCAATTTTCTTTTTCTTTGTGTTTCACAACATATTTTCACTGACTTGCCTCGTTTTTATTTTTTGAATAATAATTCTCTTTAGAAATTTCTTTCATGTAAAGTGCAATTTGCACTTGAATTTGATCACTTTTATCTTAAAGCAGATGAGGTTCTTTGAGGTCTTCTGATTCCATTAGTGAGAAGGGATTTGTAGACATAATGTTTTCACTTAGGTCATGGCTGGGCTTGTATTTTAAGGGGAAAACATACAGGGTAAAACCTCAGCGAGCAGAGAAAAAACTAGAGAGGTGAATGTAGATAAGTATTGTACAGTATGGTCAGGAGAAAATAAAAATATGCATGCAGGAGGAACGGTTCCTTTTAAAGAACAGCAGTTCATTGTTTAATTTGTGATCGCTTCGGGGCCCATGGTCTCTGTACTGTTTGGAACCTTTAAAAGAGGAAACCAGGTCAAATCTTGTCCCTCTGTAAAGCAGAAGCCCTGACAAAAAAAAGCTAAAATTGTACAGGCCACTCAAGTCTGACCCTCTGTCCATCCATCTCTTTATCTAGCCATCTATCTATCTCTAGCTATCATCTTTCTCTCTATCTATCCAGGGCCGACGTGATGGTGCTGCTACCGGTGCCGCTGCACCGAGCCCCGCACTTACAGAGGCCTTCTCTCCTGAGCCAGAATCTCCTCACATGATGCCTCGTCGCCATGACAATGTAACTGTACTGTATTGTGTTGTCCCTTGAACCTGGTTATTCCCCCCATGTAAAAGTATTGTGAATGTATTTGTATGCCTCTATTGTGTGCTGGGCTGGTAATTCGCTTAGCCAGCAAGCACACAATGGACTCTGGGCCTGTTATCCAAATATGGTCTGGGTAAAGTGCTTGGGACACTGAAGGAGTGGGAGGGGTGTTTACTCAGGCCGGGGGAAAAATCACTCCAAAAGCGGAGCCATTGTTCATCCCAGAATCTGAGGCAGCTATCTGAATGGGAGGTATCAGGCTGGTACTGGGAACCATTGCTTAGTCTTATCCTTGTTGGCATGATTTCCATTGGTCGGTTTGAATATCCCACTCCTCTTAAGCCTTCCTTTGTGGGCTATCTTAGAGCACTGTCCCCACTTATGACCTGAATTGGTCCATCACAGGCGAGCCCTCACTGTGATTGGCAAGCACGTAGCATCTCATGTTCTGATTGGTCGGAAACCCTGTCTTCCATGGTTTTAGATGGAGACACTATGTATATCCCTTCCGATCAGAGTTCCACAGAAAGATGGTGTGTTACTCTGAGGTTTGAGAACACTCCGGTGACACACAGATCCAGGCGGCTAGCATCCCTACAGTACTGATCAGTGTGTGAAACACATCCTGGGTAGGCCTATCGAAGTGACACGCAGCACCTAGCAAGCTAGGATTCCCCCGATCACCCCTGTTTTTGCTGAGTGTAACCATGAAGCTATGTATTGTGTTGCTCCTGTTGTCTCCGGCAGAAATAAACTTGCCTTATTTAACTCCTTCATTCTGTCTGGTGTTTGCAATCCCGTGTAATTGTCCTGTTCTACCGTGGCACTATCTATCTATCCTATTTCTCTCTTTATCTATCTATCATTGATCTATATATCATCTTTATCCCTCTATCTATCTATCCTATTTCTCTCTATCTATCCTATTTCTCTCTATCTATCTATCATACTATCTTTCTCTCTTTATCATCTATCTATTATCTATCTCCTTTTTTATCAACTGGAGCGACGTGACCTTGTGTCAAGGGCACTGCAGACCCTGGGGGAAACCCTATGCTGGCTGCTCAGCTGGCGCGTTGCGCTCTCTCTGGACTTTCTCAGCCCGGTACAGAGGAGAGGGAAAAGGGGGGGAGAGGTGAGACCTGTGTGTGGGGAGGGGGAAAAGGCAGATCGCAGCCGGCACGTCTACGTGCAATGCGCCCAAAGGGCAGCTGATGTGTTAAATAGGAGGAAAGATGGGAGGGTAGAGAATTGTGTGTGGGGAGGGGGACAGAGGGGAGACCTGTGTGTGGGGAGGGGGAGAGGGGAGACCTGTGTGTGTGGAGGGGGAGGGAGGTGTGAACTGTATGCGGACAGGGGAAAGGTGAGACCTGTGTATGGGGAGGGGGAGAGGTGAGACCTGTGTGTGGGGAGGGGGAAGGGAGGTTAGAACAGTGTATGGGGAGGGGGAGAGGTGAGAACTGTGCATGGAGGGGGTAGGGAGGTGACAACTGTGTGTGGGGAGGGAAGAGGTGAGAACTGTGTGTGGGGAGGGAGGTGAGACTGTATGTGGGAATGAGGAGAGGTGAGAACTGTGTGTGGGGAGATAAGGGGGAGGGAGGTGAGAACTGTGTGTGGGGAGGGGACAAGGTGAGACTGTGTGTGGGAATGGGGAGAGTGAGAACTGTGTGTGGGGAGGGAAAAGGTGAGAACTGTGTGTGGGGAGGGGGAGAGGTGAGAACTCTGTGTGGGGAGGGGGAGGGAGGTGAGAACTGTGTGTGGGGAGGGGGAGAGGTGAGAACTCTGTGTGGGGAGGGGGAGGGAGGTGAGAACTGTGTGTGGGGAGGGGATAAGGTGAGACTGTGTGTGGGAATGGGGAGAGGTGAGAACTGTGTGCGGGGAGGGAGGTAAGAGTTTGTGTTAGGAGGAAGGGAGTTTAGGCCTTTGTGTGGGACAATGGTTAAGGGCATTTGTGCTGAAGGCTTTCAGTGGGAAGGGGCAGGAGGTGAGTGGTTTCTGCAGAGAAGGGAGGAGGGCTTTATGTGGGGATGGGGAAGGTGTGTGGTGTGTAAGAAATGGGGTGTGTGAAAAAAGGGGGGCTATGGTAATTGTGTGGTGTCTCGGTGTGAGGGGGGAAGTTAATGGTGTGTGCATGTGTGCGGGGAATGTAAATGTGTGTGGAGTATGGGAGAGGGGGGTGCATGTGTGCGGGGAATGTAAATGTGTGTGGAGTATGGGAGAGGGGGGTGCATGTGTGCGGGGAATGTAAATGTGTGTGGAGTATGGGAGAGGGGGGTGCATGTGGAGTGTGCTTCCAAAAAGTGTCAGTGTGCTGCGTGAAAAGGGGGGGGGGGGGGGCTGAATGTGGCGTGTGTGTTGAAATAAAGGATGAGTATGATGTGTGAGATGTAGGGGTGAATGGGCTGTGTGTGGGAAGGAGGTCGGTGAGTGTAGTAGGTGAGCGTGTGAGAGGGAGGGTGAGTGTGCTGCATTCCAGCGAGGAGGGGATGAATGAGGCCAGATGGGCAGGAGTGCCCCGAGTTTCTAAAAATTATGCAGGGTTCCCCCCTATTCAAAAAAGATTGAAAACCACTGTTGTATTTGTAACCCCCCTTCCCAGGCTCCGAAGGGTTTCACATCAGCTACCTCCATAAAGCGTTTGCTCAGTATCTATCTATCTATCTATCTATCTACAGTATCTATCTATATAGTGGGAGGTATGATCTATATGAAAATTTAGCATCTAAATGTCACCAGGTCCAGAAACAGTTCACATAGATATGCACAACACGATACATGTAGCAAAGCTTTAGGGCAATCATATTTTACAGAGTGAGAGAAGTGGCTGCCGCTCACCTAATGTATGTAGGTAAAGGGGTGTGGGAAATAGGGTGCATAAGGGAATAAACAATTCTAGAGTACGGGGAAAGGTCACAGCAGTGGCCTAAAAGAATCCTATTTGCACTCACTATTTCCAAATGCTAGGCTAGGAAAGATTCAATCCTTGTAGTTACCCCCATAGCCATACATAAACAAATTTAAAATCATATTTATTGAACATATATGCAACAGTAACTACTAAAAACACCACTGTGTGGCTAGAATGAGAGGGAAGGCAGCAATCATATTTTAGTAAGGTATGTTCCGGTCTTATCCAGAGGAGGTACTTGGCTTAGTTATCCGTTGCAAAAAGGATGAAGTGGAATAGATTGCAGGGAGACAGTGATGTGAGAAAAACCTGCCAGTTGTGCTGATTCAATGAGTATGGGTGGCTCTGGGGGCAGCCCTATGAGACTGAACAGTGCTGCAACCTTCTCCTACAAACAGGCATTCCTGAGCCTCTAACAGGCGCTGGCTAATGATCGGGCAGGTTACTAAACTGTAAAACAATAAATGGTGACAAGACATAGCTAGCTGCAGACTAGACATATATACAGGACTTAGATTGAGGTCCCCAGTCAGAACTGTGAAGAACCTGCTTCTGGAACAAAGGGTGTGGCTATTAATACCCTAAGTCTGACATCATAGATCACAAGGAGGAGGGGTGGAACTTGAGTGAGCCCGCACAGTTAACCCCTTAAAATAATTAACAGAGAAAAGTTTGAACAGTCAAGTCCTGGATCAGTGCAGCAGATCATTGAACATGATATCATAAAGCATATCTTGATGACTCTTAATTGGAGCCAACCACAGAATGGAGTAATTGGAGCATGTAGTAAATACCATGTGCAATCATAATTAACACTGATTACCAAACATATAACTCAAATGATAGTGGTTGCCAACATAAGGGCTTGAATCTCTAAGTGGGATTTATGGCGTAATTGGGAAAGATCAAGCCTGTAGAGCTATTCTAACCCTTTGACCACACCACTTATAGGAGAAAACTACTTAGAGTATAGTGGTAATAATTGTGTATAAAGCACAGGTAAAAACACCTCCATATGGTAACATTACTCACGCGTTGAAGTACTGTTGGTTCCAGGTGCGTGCATCCAGCATGGAATAGTATTGATAGTAGAATCCTCGGTGGGGAGATGTGGAGCACTGCATGCGGGGGGGGGGGGGGAATGAGGGGTACGGCACACCCACAAGCACAGTTAAAAAATCAATTTATTAGGCTAAACATGGGAGACAGACAAAAACATGGTAGGGTAAAAAGAACTCTGACGCGTTTTGGGCGCAAAATGCCCTTTGTCAAAGAGTAGTACTTTTTGACAAAGGGCATTTTGTGCCCGAAACGCGTCAGAGTTCCATATCTCTCCACCGAGGATTCTACTATTAAAGTAATTAACCATTACAAGAAACCAGTAGCCATCCAAGAGGGGCTATCTATCTCTATATAGAACTTTATATTATATACATATAAACATTATACATATTTACATCTACATATTTAAATACACTTTCTCAGATAGGTGAAAATGGCTTTATCACACTTACTGTATGCAGCTTTAGGTTAGTTCTCCAGGCTAAGGGGGTTGGGGTTCCTCACAATGCAACTGATCTCAGACACACTATTAGAGAGAGTTAGGGTTCGTCACAATGCAACTAATCTCAGACACGCTATTAGAGAGGGTTGGGGTTCCTTACAATGTATCTGATCTCTGACATGCTATTATATGTATGTATATACTGTATGTCTTTATTTATATAGTGCCATTAATGTACATAGTGCTTCACAGCAGTAATATACGTAACAATCATATCAATAATATATAATATAGATAACACATAAAGGGGAGAAGTGCTTCAGACATAAAAGTAACATTTAGGAAATGGAGTCCCTGCTCCGAAGAGCTTACAATCTAATTAGAGAGGGTTGGGGCTCCGATGAATTTCGCAATATACAGTAATGAAAGGGTTCCTTATCCAAAAAAAAGGTTGGACACCACTGATTTAAAGTGTGTATTAGTGGTTTACAATTACAATGTATTTGTGCTGTATACATGTTTCTTGGAAAACAATGTAGGAAGGACACTTGTGAGTGTGAAATGAAATGTTTACATCACGGCCAATGAGAGGAACGTTTTTTCTTTATTTTTGTTCATCTGTATCGTAATAAAATGTTATGTGGGAAGAATTTATAACCAGGGCGGTTAAAAGGATAAGAATTGTAAAACAATTTAGCCGGGTTCAGCTACAGGTGAGCGAAGTGTAGAAGTTCAGCTCTCGCTGTGTGCGTCGGGAGGTTGGCGGGAGATCGCTGGAAAACATCCACACATCGAGAGGGCAATAAACCCCCACTACAAAATGCCTGGGAGATGTGGTTACAGCAGAGAGCAGCCCCGTAATATAGTGAAATTAAAAGTTATGAGGTCAAGATGCGGGCACAGGGTCAAAAACACGGGTATGTCCCTTGTGCCTTAACACACAGATATTTTGCAGCGTAGTGCACTGTAGGATGTCCAAGTTCACATTCAAACACTGTCAATGTTGGTGTTTTTCTGCTCTTACCTACGTGGGGAAGAAAGAAGTTGGATGCGCTCACTGGATTTATGTAACTGCCTCAGGTACACAGAGATCACCCCCCGCAGGGAGACCTATAGTACAGGACTCATCCTCCTAAATCAAGAAGGAACCCACACTCCACAGGTCTTCATACATAAAAGAAGACATTTTAATCCATACAGATCGATGTTTCGGTCACGCACACTGACCTTTGCCAATATCTTGACCGACATGCATACATGGTTGTATCTGTATAATAATAGAGTCCTAATAATAGTAATAATAAACATAATTTGAGCATTGTACTGATTGTATTGATGTTCCGCCAGCATGATGTTGCAAGTGGCCAGTTTGAAAATATGAGTGAAATCAGAACTTTATGTTTGCTGATTTGGCGTAGGAACCGTTTGCTGTTGCTAATGTAATACCTGGTTCCGGTATATCGAAAAGGGTGGGGTGTTGCCCAGTACAATGTATTTTGGTACGTTTTAGTGTAAGAGGTGTTGCAGATATGTTATTATTATTTATGTAGCCCTCTTTTCCCCCCCCCCCCCTTAAGTGAGATTGGGGTGGGTAGGTGTATCTGACTACTTCTCAGTGTGGTGCGGTACCTGTTTGGCAACCAGGAGAGCTGAGCTTCGGCCATGGGGAACCTTGGGTATATACTTACACTCGGTGCAGCACCTCCACTGATGAGGGATTCCCAACGGGGTGGGAGTGTGCCCTCACCAGAACCCACATACAGTAAATACACATTGTGTGAATAAACAGTATTTACTGAGCATGAGCTGTAACTTCAATAACACTCTCTTTGCATAACATCAAACAATATAGGAATAACAGTGCATCACTCTGAATGCATACCATCCTCTCACCCACATGTCCATCATCACATTCCCCTCAGTCTCTTGAGTGACCACAACAGTAAAGAAAGTGTGAGTGTGAGGGATAGCGCTTCCCTGTGTTGGGGCCCGGTGGTGCACTTAATGTATACTACCTCCCTGACCAGTCCTGGTCAGGAAAATCCTTGACTCAGCAACACCGCACAGTGATCCCACGGCGTGCTGCGCTGCTCTCTGCAGGAAAGGAATCTCCAGCCGGAATGATCCTTTAACACGGTCTCTGAACGTGCTGTACTGACAGTCAGGTACTGTCAGACAGCAAATCCTCTTGCTCTCTATTTATGGTGAAGGAGTTCCTGTCCTAAGGCCGACCCTATACCATACAGCTTCCTCTGGTGTCATAGGGGACTAACTGGGCCCTGGGGTATACCTCTACCCTAGTCCCTGCACGCAGAAGAACTCTCCCTGTAGCTTCTGTCTGATCCCAGACTCTGGCAGCTCACCACATGCAACTGGCACTGGTGATATAACACACACTGAACAACTAGAAAGCAACCCCCCTTCTTCCTATGAGGGGCCTCTCACTGACACAGCCAAGTAACTGCTGTGGTTGCACTTCAAAGCCACACTGTATATTCTAGTCAGAGCACACAGCACGGCAGCTGTGCCACTGACTAGACTTACACACACCTAAGGGCAGGGTCCCTATCTAAGGGGCCTTCCCTAAGAACTTACCCACTAACCTAGTGGGGAGTGGGACCTACCTGGGACCTGGGGGTAACCTGGCCTAGTGTAAGAACCTTGCTCCTTACACACTTCCTCCCCCTTCCTGCTCCCAGCTCCAACTGCCAAACGTGGTCCCCGCAACATTGTAGCCTTCCTCCACAGGAGAAGCTGCAAAACCCTATTTGCTGGCTGGCAGCACGTGATGTGGGTGAAAGGGCAATCCCCAGAGGCTGCTGGGAATTGTAGTCCACTCAGGACCTCTTTAGCATTGGGACCGCGTGCGCTATCTTTACTGCGCACGCGCGATCCTGTAATGGCTACCGCGGTGGCAAGGGGGCTAGGGGGAAGCCTGCTACATTTATAACGCACTAACATATTGTGTAGCGCAGTACAATAGGGTTGGAGGACAAAAACGATAAAATGTCAAACATTAACATACACTGTTACAGTAGGTAAGGAGACCAATCAATTGGTCTGAGCTGGAGTAAGCCTCTCCTGTGTGAGAGACTGGCCTCAGATACTGTGTAGCACACTAGTGTTTCATCCATGTGCAGATGCTGAAAGACAGGATTAGTAAATGACTGACACCCTATACTGCTTCCCACCCCAATATGGTCTCTGACATGAGGGATTGTTGCTGGTAACTTGGCAAAAACAAAGGGGCATTAAGAAAGAGATAGATTCAGTAATGCCTAAAACGGGGCGTGTGGGTGGGACTTCGCTTCAGTAGATCCTAGAACAGGGGTGCGCAAACGGGGGCGTGAGATTTTCTGGGGGGGGGGGGCGGTGGATGCGGCAGTTACAGATCCCCCGTGCTGCACCGAAGGCGTTTCAATTAAATGCCGGGGGACCGCACGAGGCCTCTGTAACTTCACTTACCTTTGTGTCGGGCAACACGTCGCCATGGCAACATGACGACACATGACCCCGTGTCGTCATTTGATGCTGGAGCGAGCCAGAGGGGGGAAAGGGGCGCGGGGGGAGAGCAGACAGGGGGAATAGTTTGCGCACCCCTGTCCTAGAGGAAAGAGGAAGACGAGATCCCTCCCCATTTCCTGAAGTACCCCTCTCTTAACCCCTCCCCCTGGCCTGACCTCACGGCTCCTTCGGTGGGGCCCATTGAACCTTAGGTCATGTTGCCCCTTCTTTACAGATCCAGGGATTTCTGTCTTACAGTCTCTCCAGACCACTCACCTCCAACCTCAGAACTATAACACATCACTGACAACTCAAGCCTGCAGGGCTACAAACAGGACAGGGTGTCTGAAAAGTGCAAATGAGTCTGTACATGTGCACTTTGCATCCACTTAACATAATCTTATGTTACAAAGTAGTATCCTTCCACTGGTTTAGGTATTGACCATAGTGTGCGTTCAATAGGTTAAAACAAGGTTATTAGTACCATTAAAAAAACAATAATTGGGGAAGTATAACCATTTTAAAACAAACCTTTGATTTATTGCCTTTGAGTAACTTGTTCAATGAAGCATGGCAGAATTATAGTTACAAAAACCAGAGGCAATCAGGGTTGGAATTTTGAGATTGTTTGTAACTGTGCATGTTTATTACATATTATAGATACATAAAAAACAGCAACTACTCATCCACATAACAGCCTTCAAACGAGAGTAAAAAATGCGGAGCGAGGCATTGAACCAACACGTATTCAAGTACCATCTATTAGAATACATTTTATTTTTTATTTTATGTATACAAATCCGGGGTGCATTCCCCTGTCAAAGAAAGCATGGCTGTTGTCAGCTGCAGTCCCTACCAGGCATTGAGCACTCATTCAGTTCACCTATGAAAGGGTTGGCCAACTCCAGTCCTCAAGGGCCCCCAGCAGGTTAGGTTGCCAGGATTTCCCGGCTTCAGTCATTCTGACTGAGCCACTGATTGAGTCACCAGTGCTAAAGCAGGATAAAACTTCAAAACTGACCTGTTGGTAGAGATGGGCGGAATTTGGATCCGCAGCGGATCGACCGGCTCCCTTGGTCTGCGGATTTCAGCGGGTCAATGTCAAAAAGGGCGATTCATGTATTTGCCATTTTTTTTTTTTTAATTGAAATTATTATTATAATTAATTAATAATATTATTAATAATAATTTATATACATTCCCCGATTCTGCAAAACCGAGGACAGATTTATAGAACCCAATCCGCGGATTCAGCAATACTTAAGAATCCTCAGAATGCTTATGAATCTGCCAACGGATTTGCTGAATCCACGGATTGGATTTTACAAATCCGGCCACGGGTTTTTGTATCCAACGGTAGGTTTTTTATTAATCCGTGCAGATTAAAACCGTCCAAATCCGTTTGCGGATTTTACACCGCGAAGAGGATTTTACACCCCGAAGCGGATTTTGAGGGGAAAATGTGAGAAAGTCAGGGTAACGGATTTGGGTGGATTCACCCATTTCTACCTGTTGGTGGCCCTTGAGGACTGGAGTTGGTGTATATACATTCCTGGAGTACATGTAGGAGGGTACTTCCATTTAATTTTGACAACGTATAAAAGACCTACTTAACTACTGCTTCTAATTGGGGATACAGAAATCAGACATATATATTCCGCTGTAGTAAGGAAAAAAAAAAAAGAATTATTGATCTGATAAACAATAGCACCAAAGAATGTGACTGGGGAGCAGGTGCAGCATAGTGCTTAAGCTGTTGGCCTCGCATGTACATTTCACTTTGCTTTTGAGATTTATACTGCCTCTTTCTTGGTAAAATGTCTGAATGATAAAATAGCGAAATAACATTTTCTGGAAAGTTAGGTGAGCTGAGAGTAAAATGCTTTCAGGAGCAGTCCGGCTTTTGCTCAGCAACTTGAGACGTGACTGGTTTCACATTGTCCACTTTATGAGGGCTCAGAAAACAACAGGTACGTAGGAGATAAGGCAGGTGAAACTGCTGGGGCCAGTTGTAAATGGCTTTGAATTTGTTGGGTTTCTAATTACTGTGAGATAGGTTTATGGTATCCCAAAGATAAGGAGGATCATTCCCCGTTCACACAGCAGCTGAGGTCGAGCAGCGGTCGAGGCTCTGTGAGATGATAACGAGAGGGCACGCGGTCATAGTGCCTGTCTCACAACACACCAAACTATCCCAGTCCTTACAGCAGTGGTTCCCAACCTTTTATCGGTTAACGAACCCCATGTGAAATTCTGAGGAACCCCCAACCCTCTCTAACAGCACGTCTGAGATCAGATGCGTTGCAACTTCTTCTGTATTTGGTACAATTTTAAAATGACCTGAAAATTACAGGGAAACCTTTTATTGATGCCCGGGGAACCAAAGGGTTCCTTGTTTCAACCAGGAACCCTGGTTGAAAAACACTGCCTTCCAGGGACAGCAGAGCAGTAACCTGCGTATTCATGATGTACAGGCTGAGTCACAACTTGCACAGTGCAGTCCCTCCTAGAATCAGAGGGCTATGACATGTTTAAGAACTTAAATCTAGGCAATTTCCACAAGTATTTTAGATAGTTTTTTTTTTTTTTTTTTAAATTCACTTGTAGCAATGCTCATGTCAACGAGAGATCCGGATAATGGTTAAGGAAGTATTTAAGGCAGGAGTAATAGTGAAGTATTATACACCACCTCTAACTCCAACCAACCAAGTCTGTGGTAGAATGTCTTAAGAGATCTTTACATCATTCCACTTTTAAATATATCAAGAGTATCAACAAGGTACAGGATGGAAGCACATGAGTGAAAGTGAAGTGCCTGGGCAGGAGTGGCCAACTCCAGTCTTCAAGGGCCACCAACAGGTCAGATTTTAAAGGCTATCCCTGCTTCAGCACAGGTGGCTCAGTCTTCTACTGCAGCACCTGTGCTGAAGCAGGGATATCCTTAAAGCTTGACTGTTGGTGGCCCTGGAGTTAGCCGTCCCTGTGCTAGAGCAGAAGCAAGAGATTATCACTGAACCTGGAGGGTGTGAGGCTCCGGGGAAATGTGAACAAGTGGAGACTGTGTGGGACAGTCTCTAACCGCGGCGGCGGAAGCTAAGGGCCGTTCTATACTGTGTGCGGACGTGCGCGCGCGTGTGCATGTGCGAATGTGCGTGTACGTGCCGCATGCTTTTTGTGAGTATACTGTGTGCGCGACTGTGTGTGTGTGTGTGTGTGTGTGTGTGTGTATGTGTGTTTTTAAATAAATAAATAAAACCTGTAATAATTTTTTTAATAACGTTGAACATGCACACACACTCATACACACTCATACACACTCATACACACTCATACACACTCATACACACTCATACACACTCATACACACTCATATACACTCATACACACTCATACACACTCATACACACTCATACACACTCATATACACTCATACACACATTTTCAGCGGCGGTAGCGGCGCGATTTCTTTCTTTTTTTTCTTCTTTCTTCCTGTCGACCGGTTCCACTCCCCTTGCCGTGCACGCGCGTGGCGCGCGCCCGCACTATAGAACGGGCCTTAGGCTGTATTGTAATGAAGTTCAAAACCGCTTGAGATAGATACAAGACTATTTAAAATATGAAAGAAAGCCAAAGACTCTAATAGGGTCTGAAGTTTCACAGCAGGCAGGATAATAGGCAGACAGAGTGCGCCAGGCGGTTCTAATCGGCCATGAACTTTGCAGTAAATGTGAGGAGCCGTTTTCTTATATGTGATTCCCACACACCGTAATAAGAAAGAAATCCTTGCACTGCACGAAGATACAAATAATGGCAGCTAGATATTGTTACCCTTCCCACCCCAAAGGTGTCCTGCAATTAGAGATGGGAGAATTTTCCGCCTGGGTCCGACTCTGACACGAATTGCTCCGTTCCTTTGAGTCACAGATTAGTGTTAAAATGCCGATTTTTTTGTTTGTTGTTTTTCCTATTACCGAAAATCCTGTCTGACGGATTTGGAATCTGAATCTGCAAACTGAATCGAAATCCGTCGAACGAAATTATAACAGGGGGAGGAGGATTAAATCCAAGAATCCGAGCCCCCACGGACGGATTTCAAAGAATACGAGCGGGGTAAGGTGGTGAAATCCAGCTTCGGGCATCAGCAGGCGGGTAGGATTTGGCTGGAATAGCCCAGGGGAAAATCCACGGATCGGATTCGGACAGGTTTGTCCATCTCTACCTGCGCTGCTTCAACTGCAAGAAAAGTTTTGCTACAATCTCGCCACATCTGCAGATAGTCAGAGCTTCAGAAGAAGCCTCTCCCTCTGACATCTTGTTCCAGGATCCAGCTCTACACCGGCCAATCTCCACGCCTCTGATAGACGGCAATTGTTTAATTAAAAGATAGCAGCCAAGGAACCCAATATTTATTTGTCTGGAAGCTTTTATCCCATCTCCTTTCATTGCTGAAGATTGCACTTGTGCGGCTGTACAGTGCTAATTTGATTTCGACTGAGTTCTCACTGACAGCAGCTTTACAAAGGAGCTCTTGTTCAATTCCCCTTCCCTTCATCTTGCTTTAGTGCTGGTCGGTAGCATGGGGAGGATTGGGAAGCTTGTCAAAATGTACCGTTGAATCTACGATGATCGCTGCCGTATATCTGCATAGAATGTCAAAACAGAGACTTTGATGGCAGATATATATTATTCGAGAAACCTGTAGTTTGTCCATAATGTCTATTTATTCAAACACACAGCAAATAAAATTATCACTTGTGAGCACATTCATATGTCTCAGACAGGTTTGCAACCCTGCCTTTTCTCATTATCTCTTAGCATACAATGTTTCCACTGCAGCCAGGGATTCTGGGTAATGACATGCAAATTTGCACACAGTGTCACCTTTTGCTTCATGTCCCTTTTAACAGGGTCTCCTATGAGTGTATGCATGCCGCATTGTATAGCTTTTTCAGTACAGCCGGGGTTAATGAACAGCAACCTTGACCCTACCTGTCTCCCTAACCATCGTCCTGTCTCCCTCCTGTCTTTTGTCTCTAAACTCTGAACGCCTTGTATTCTCTCGCTTGCTCCATTTTCTCACCTATTCTCTCCTAGATCCTCTACAATCTTGCTTCTGCACTGTTAACTCTACTGAGACAGCCCTCACTAAAATAACTAATGACCTCAATGCTGCTCTCTCTGCAGCCTTTGATACTGTGGACCACCCTCTTCTCCTTCACACTCTATTCTTTTGATATCCGTAACAAAGCTCTATCCTGGATTTCCTCTTACATCTCCCATCGTACTTTCAGTGTCTCGTTTGCTAACACCTCCTCCTCCTCTATCGATCACTCTGTGGGGGTACCCCAGGGCTCTGTCCTGGGACCTCTTTTCTCTTCACACACTCTTTCTAGGTGACCTTATCACATCTCTTGGGTTCAAATATCACCTCTATGCTTATGACAGACAAATTTACTATTCAGCCCCTGACCTTACACCTGCTTCACAGACTAAAGTTTCTGAATGTCTCTCTGCGATATCATCCTGGATGGCCCTCTGCCGACTTAAACATGTCAAAAACAGAGCTCCTCGTATTTCTTCCTAAACCTGGCCCTACCACCTCCTTCCACATCTGTTGGAAGTACTATCATACACCCAGTATCACAAGCACACTGCTTTGGGGTCACACCCAACTGCTCCCTCACATTCTCCTCTCACATTCAATATGTAGTAAAACCTGTGTAACGGGTATTCCCCCCCCCAATCGCAGATATAGTGTGGGGGTGCAGAGAACATACAATGTTACCAGGTGTGGTGCTTTACCTGTTGGCTCGCAGGAGGGCTGAGCTTCCACCACGGGGAACCAGGGGCAATTATACTAGGGTAATCACTTACATCGGTGCAGCGCCTCCACCTGCGATGGCTCCCACCAGAGGGGGAGTGGTTCCTCGCAGGAAAATCACAATAATCACATACAACTGAAGGGGTAATAACTAATACCTTTTACTTAGGAACGTAAGATAACACATATCATAACAATACCATCATAACAGATGTCCCTCTCTAGAGGAGACCCTTACTACGGCGTCGCGCAGGACGCTTCCCCAACACTAGGTGATCCCACCCAGTGTCCAAGTATCCCACTCAATGTCCCGCATTCTTGCAGAGAGAGGCAATGGGTGACTGCGCAGTCACAATTACACTTAGGGCCCGTTGGTGCACTTATGACTGTATAGTACCTGGCGAGCATTCCGGTGCTCGGATCAGCAACAACTTCACAAAGGGTCAGACGTGTGATGATTCCGTCTGATCCCAACCTGGAGATATTCTCTGTGGCCACGACTTGAGCCCGAACTCCTTCACTGGAACCGCAGCGTCCGCTGAGTCCCTATCTAACACTATAACAACGTGACACACACTGTACTATAGGCCGTCCCTACAGCACAGCATCCTTAGGTGGCTTAAGGAAACTCCTAGGGCCTGCGGGGTTGCCTATCCTATGCAGGTAGGTCCCTGCACCCACCCTAATCGTAACACGGACCCTGGGCTCCCCGGATTGGTTACCGCTATGAACCCCCCAGTTGCCTCATACTACGCGCAACGCGGCCCTGGGCTATGGCTCCCCGGATTGCTTACCGCTATGAACCCCCCCCCAGTTGTCTCACGTCGCTTACCTCCTCTAATTCCTGCAGCAACGCTCTGCAGACTAACACTCAGCCCACTTGTCCCTTTCTTCCCTTTCTGTTCCCCAGCTCTAACTAACGTAAGTGACAGGGTCCCTGACCTGAGGGCTGTCCCTGGCAACACTCACTAACCTAGTGGGGAATCAGGGCTAACTTGGACCTTAGGGCCGCTGGCTTAGTGCAGGGAGTCCCTGACTCCTGCACCCTACCTCCTTCCCTGGGCTGCTCCTGACTCTCAATGACCAACGTGCTGCAAGCCCGCGAAATGTATCCTTTGCTTCTCCTAGAGATCCTTGGCCCTCATTGGCCACACTGATACACCTGGTATGCTTGTCCCTAAGCCTCATGGGAGTCATAGTCCCGTGGAGGCTGCACTTATATTGGGGCCGCGTGCGCGCCCTCACTGCGCCTGCGCGAATCCTCCATGGCGGCCGCAACATCTCCCTTGCTGTCCCTACACTCGCGCGACTTTCTAAGGGCTGTCTGAACTCCCTAGCTACTTCTGCGCATGCGCGACTCTGTCGGGCTGCCGGGGGCTTACTGCGCATGCGCGAACCAGCGTGACATGGCGGCGCCCTGCACAAGAGCCGCCGGAGATCTCCTGCACACCTGAGCGCTCCCTCCTCGGCCCCCACCCTCCGGAATGGCTGTCGGGTCTGCCGCTGGCCTCCAGCAGTACCTGCCATCGGTCCTAGACACGGAGGTGATGGAGGTCGCAGGGGGCAAAGGGTGACCTGGCTACACCTGTAGTTTTTTCCTCCACAATATTGCTAAGATACGCCCTTTTCCTCTGTTGCTCTACTGCTAAAACTTTGACACAGACCCTAATTCTCTCCTGCTGTCCGGCCTTCCTGCCTCTCACCTGTCTCCCCTACAATCTATCCTAAACGCTACTATCAGAATAACTTTACTCTTTCCAAAATCTGTCTCCGCATCATCCCTGCTGAAATTCCTCTCCTGGCTTCCTATTTAATCCTGTATCACACACTCAATTCTCCTCCGCACATTTAAAGCTTTATACTCCTTACATCTCAGCCCTAAGTTCTCGCTGTGCACCATTCCGACTCTTGTGTTCTGCTCAAGGATTTCTTCTCTCTACCCCTTTTGTGTCTAAAGCCCTCTCCCGCCTTCAACCTTTCTCACCAACTGCCCCACACCACTGGAATACCCTTCCCCTCAATATCCAACTAGCACCCTCTCTCTCCACCTTTAAGACCTATCTTAAAACCCACCTCCTTAACGAAGTATATGGGTAGCTCCGTGGCTGATACTATACACTTCATATATCGACCTTGGCCCCTTGCAGACACACTTACTAGAACACCTTCCTATTGTGTCTGTATTTTCTTCCTAGTTATCACTTAGATTGCAAGCTCTTCAGGGCAGGGACTCCTTTTCCTAATGTTACTTTTATGTCTGAAGCACTTCTTCCCATTATGTGTTTGTATTATTTGTTATATTATTATGTCACGTGTATTACTGCTGTGAAGCGCTATGTACATTAATGGCGCTATACAAAGATTTACATACAAACATAGTGCAGAATAAATTAGTTCTTCAGTATTAGGCGAGACCTTTTTTATTTGGACCAACAATTTATGTAATAGGACAAGCTTCCGAGAGTGTCTCTAGCCTAACATTCAAGTGTTTGTTGTTTTTATATATATTTTAATTCATTGGCATTAAATTTGTAATTATTTTCTTGTCAACCTTATCAGTGATTTTTTGTTTAAGTTGTCTTTAGTTTGCACTATGATCTTTTTCTCTTTTTGTCTTATTTGTTTGTTTGTCTTTCCATGAGATTTCATTGAAGAATCTGCCTTGGACTTCATCCCAGCCGTATTGGACTTTATATTTGGTCAGGCTATATTTATATTTCTTTTTGGAGGCGCCGGTTTATTTGTTTTTATAGTCCTGGTCTCCCGTGACACTCGCCTCCCCATCATATGATGCAGGGTGACATGCAGAAAGGATAGTCACTGGCCAGTAGGTCTCGTGACCAGTGATGTCATCATAAGGAGATGGGAGGGTATATACAGTATAGCTCCCCTGAATGTTCTAGAACCAGGTTCCTGGAAGTGACAGTTGGAGGAGCCTCACTGTGAATAATGTCAATGTTTCTGTATATAGATATGTGAACCAGATTGATCTGTCCATGTTTGTTGTTTTATTGTTAGTGAAAGTGCCCTACAGCGTCCGTAGCAATGGCCATTATGAACCCATTTATTCAGGTACAAGGAAGCCTATGCCCAAAAGAGGTTCCCCAGATAGGAACTTTGGGCCAATCAGACAATGCCCTAATCGGAATGTCCGTAGCCAACACAGACCCAGGAAATAGAATGCCGGCCAATGCCCGCAATGAGCTCACTAGTAATGGGACAGTTCGGACGCTATACAGAAGTGGAACGATTCAGCTAACTCAAAGAGAAAGAAGCCAAAGTACCTCACTAGCGTATTGAGACGAGGCTACCTAGGGAAGAAGTAAATAGTACAAACACTGTAAATATATCAGTAAATGTTAATAGAGTGGTGTGTCTAAAAATGAAGAACATTATCAATGGCTGTTAATAAAGCTCCTGTTTGTACTGTAAAAATTTCTGGCGCCCTTCATTATTCCATCAGTATATCTCCGGCCTGCCTGCGCTGATCCAGCACCCTGACAAAGGTAAGAGAGACTGAGAAAAGCCATGTATATAGTCAACTGATGTAAACTTCTTAAGAGCCGGGCGAGGACGGTTACACTTCAGTGATATAATTTGGACAAACTTGATTAACATTTCTGTTAGTGGAAACGCAATTCCTATTTGCTGGTTGATTTTATTGGTAGTTGTGTTGGGCTCTGGCTAAAAAAAATCGTAACTTTTATAACCGGTGCTAGGTTACAGAAAGCTGCATAACACCCAGGCATTTTCGAATCATTCTCACAGTGTACATTTGCTTTCATGTAATAGTTTTTTATTCCAGCCTCACCAGCGAAATTCTGAAAACATAAAACAAGCCAACGATCTTTGACCTAAAGGTGTCACCACCTGGGAACCAAAGAGAAAAATTCCATCTTCCACACACTGTGCAAGAGGAATAGAAACTTCAGCGTACGGGGTCACTGCACAGCGCTCCTGTGTTTGTTATGATAACACTTTCGGTCACTTTATCACAGGCAGCCTGTGCATTTGTTTTCAGCGAGTGCCTCTGTGTGATTAATGAGACTCCAATTCTCCCCCACCTCTTGCCCTCCGCTGCACAACAAGCTTCACATTCAGCGAGAAGGTCCCAATTAGTTTGAAAGCACTTGTGGGTTTTTCTTCTAGTTCACGCTGAGTGTCAGCTGCCCGGCGAGAGGCTACATTCTGTTCCTCGGGCGCCATATAAGATCTCATAAAGTCTATTTACTGTAACGCACTTTTTGATCACAGGCATCTTTCTAAATATGTGGGGTTCTCCTTGTATGTCCTTGTATGTCTTAAGCATGTATTCATTATTGTAATTACAGTACTGGTGTGGCGTGACAACAAAGTGACCAACTCAAGATGTGCTGGCATTTTAGCATTCTTCGTGTACACATATGTAGCACACAAGTCTCGTGGTATTAATAAAAGATTCATACTTTATTCAAGTCAATGTTTTGGTGTTCCTTTCACACCTCCGTGTCTATCAAGTCCTGATGAAGGTGTGAAAGGAACACCAAAACGTTGACCTGAATACAGTAAGAAACTTTTATTAATACAAATGAGACTGGTACTGTATGCTACATCTGTGTACATGTAGATATGAGAGCAGCTGCGGCACTTGCTGATGCAGGCACACAGACACTGCTACTGGAGCCGGGGAGCATTTATTTTGAGTAAGGTATGTACCACTTGCAACTTTGTTTGTGGGATTTGGGCATTAGCAATTAGATAAATAAGTTAATAAAGAACATTAAATGACATGTCTGACCATGGTGAAAGAACTGTATCAATCTTCCATGAGACACTGTGCCTTGCCGGTAGATGCACCTTAATAATAGCATGTTGTTGCATAGCGCTGCTAGTTTTACGTAGCACTTTACAGAGACATTTTGCAGGCACAGTTCCCTGCCCCGTGGAGCTTACAATCTATGTTTGGCTGTAATATACCTAGTGCATGTGTGTTTAATACATTTCAGTCTTTTTCTCGTAAGCGTGCGGCATGTCTGCTAAATATCCATAAGTTTGCTCTGGAATTAAACAAGACAAAAAGGGAGCATGTAGGAGAAATTCCGTCCCAGGCAGCGTCTCCGGTATAAATAAAGATACTGCACAGATGCAGCGGCCGTTATCCGAACATTTCACGATTTGTATTCCTGGGCATACCCAGGTTGTGCCGCATGATTTCTTCAATCTTTCCCGCGCTAAGACGCGTGTTTACTAGTGCCGGCGCTGGCACATTGCTTGATTGGGATAGGTGTGACTGGCGGCATTCACAGAAGAATAACGAGTGAATGCCGCGTGGAATACAGCACGAAAACGGCTTCGTGAAATATTCGGATAACGGCCGCTGCACCTGTACCTTCTCATTCATTTCACAAGCTCACTCATTCTTTGGGATGGAAATAACCAACAGCTACCAACTATGCTACTGAACCAGCACAACTTATAAATGCAGCAGGGATGTCACCATTCATTCGTTGCACAGGTTATGCTGACAGTGCAACAGGAAACTCTCAACGACTTACTCTTTGCTAATGATATGGTGCTCTAACATAAAGATATAAAATAGAAATACGTCCAGCATTCCAATAAAACAATAGTGATCCTCCTAGTCGATGGGAGCCTGGAGGTAGAACACGATGCGTCAGTACATCTTGGAAATTTGTCTCTGGAAAGCGCTTTTCATTTTTTGCCAACTGTGGTCTCTCTGTAGTGATAGTCCTCTATTTCAGGCTCTGCTTCCCAACCAGATCAATTCACGGTACCAACAGCTAAGCTCTTCTTCTTAAGTAGTCCCATGAACGCAAGTTAAATGGACTTGAGAAACATCTGCTCATACGTCTCCCATTTTCGGCTATGTCTGTGCTAGTGTCATAAATAAATGATAAGGAATTTTAATTGTTATTATGTTCTTGGCTTTGATGTTGATTGTCTCTATGCAATTCTTGAACAACAGACGAATGGCTGCTTATAACAAGCAAGCTATTCTCATCCTCAAGGGGGGGAGATTTAACGCCCGTTGTAAATTTCAGAGTGGTTTCCTTCTACTGCTGAAGTGCAGTTCCCATCTGGTGCACAATTTAGAAGGATCTCTGAACAAAATATACAAAGCACACCATGGGCAATACAGTATATATACACCATTTTAGTATGGTCATAGTTGGTAACAATTCAGTTCTTAGGCTAGGTGGGAGCAGCACAGATACTGCTGTAGTTGACTCTCTGGGCAAGAGGAATGTAGTACGGACGTAGCTTCATCGGAAATAGCAGTGGTTGAGGTGGAGTTAAGGCCACCATGTTGGGCACCAGTACAGATGTAAGGTGACCTTGAACAGGTGAGTAATACCTCAATGGTAGGTCTGCGATGGGTGACTTCCTGGACTGCAAACTGAAATCCTATGGTATGAAAAAAAAAAAAAATCAGGATTAAACAAAACGATAGGAAAACGGAAAAAAATTGCGACGCGCCACCACTCAATATTCCAAAAATATAAAAGGTTTAATAGACCATGTGAAAACGAATGACCTACATGTTTCGCGCTAAGCGCTTTAGAAACATGTAGCTTGTTCGTTTTCACATGATCCATTTAAATATATACATGATCTATTTTTTCAGTTTTCCTGCATTTGTCACTCGGCGGATTCGCACACCGAGGATTCCTGCTACAATGTCAAACCTTATCGAATGAAGGACATGCCAGAGCAGCAACAAGTGCGTTACATAGTTTAATTGAGTAGATTGTTTGCATGAACTAAGGGGGGCAAAGCCTTTATATTCAAGGAGGTTGAGAAGAAATGTTTGTGCTATCCTCCTGGAGGTGTATGCTCTATTGAGAGAAAATCCAGGTAGCCGTTATCTTCATGCAAAACCAGCCCCATATCCTTTTGCTTGTTATGGTTCTTATGCTGTGTTTGGATAATTTAAAGGAACACTCTCTCAATTAATTACTAAGAAGATCTCATTAAGAAAAGTTGTTTGTACACTTTTTCTGGTGTTGTTAGAACACTCTTGAGCTCCAGATACCCTTTTCTGGACTTTCACTGAAACAAAACGACATACAATAATCTAAGAACAACAACTTGAAAGAGATCAAGGGTCTGCTGTAACTTTTCCTCTTGTTCTTCTTCACATCCATACCTACTCCCTCAAGATATGTCCAAACTAACCATTTTCTATCATAGTTACACAGTTAGATTGTAAATGAGGTAAAAAAAAGATATATGTCCATTGAGTTCAACCTACATTAAATCTAGAAGATAGATATTTATCCTATATTTGTATTTACAGTATTTTGAACCAGTGGAAGGCAAACAAAAAACCCCAAGTGAAACATTATCCAGTGATGTTTTATAAGAAGAAACAATTAATTCCTTCCTGACTTCAGTAACAGCAATCAGATCACGGGAATAGTATGATGGTGATGGTCAGACGACCATAAGCCTCAGAGTGAATCTATTTGAGCTACATTGACTCAAGATCTTCTTACCATGACATCTGGCTTTGGTGCAGGGACCATGTCTATTGCGGTAAGATGCTGCAGGCCTCCAAAATTACCAAGTTTTTCATATTTTCTCCATTTTGCCCGTCGATTCTGAAACCAAATCTGGATTTATTGGGAAAATAAAATAAAAATGAACAGAGATGAAAACATAAAAAAAAAACACAATTGTTTATAGGTTTAAGATTCATATTGGTCCTCAAAGTGCAGTTTTGTTGATGTTTGTGATGCCTTTTAATAAAGTAACTTGGGAGAGTTTTTAAACTGTAGTTATACACAAGTGTTCCATGTCCTACAAACTCTTCACCGCTAAAAAATTACTCTCACGTTCTTCAAAACATAGACAGCACCTATGTTATTCCATTAAAAGATTTGTCACAGTGTATCTTGTGGAACCTTTTAATGAACCAACATGAGATTTCATCCTAGATTAAATTATATATTAATATGAAATATTTTAGGCGAATTACTGTATATACAGAAATTTCGAATCCTTACAGCTATCTTCTTCACATGCCCATATGTGAGGGTTGGAAAGCTATGTACACTATAATACAGTCTTTTTCAACCAGGGTTCCTAGGAACCCTTGGGTTCCCCAGGCATCACTAAAGGGTTCCCTGCAATTTTCAGGTCATTTGAAAATTGTACCAAATACAGAAGAATTTACAATGAATCTGATCTCAGATGTGCTATTAGAGAGGGTTGGTGTTCCTTACAATAAATCCGATCTCAGGCGCGCTATTAGAGGCGGTTGGGGTTCCTCAGAATTTCACATAGGGTTCCTTAACCGAAAAAAGGTTGGAAACCACTGAGCTAAATGAATAACAAATGCTGCAGAAATGATTAAGGATGCGTTACAAAGTATCACTTGGGAAACTCCCAACAGGGAACTTTTACCATTAAGATTCTTAAAGATATCATTTTATATCATTGACGTTGGTAGGTAATAAGGATTAAAAAAAAACAAAAAAAAACGAGTGTAAATGCAACACAGGAACAATTTTTGGACTGCCCATGGCCACACCTGTGATAGAAAGAAAGGAATGTGAACAGAGCAGATCCCAGGATATACAGTGTGATTTGCAATAAGCATAAAAATCATTTATTGAGCAAAGAAGGGAGGAGAAGCTTGTTTGTTAAAGAATAAAAAAATGCATGTATAGGATGTGCGCATGCGTTGGGAACAGTATGAGCAGCGAATAACATTTCCTAAAGCATAGTCCAAAGTGCCTTTCTCTAAACAATAGGCTTGGAAGGTACTAGACCATGTTATTAAGAGTTATGTTGTTACAACCTGGGCAAGAAGCAGCAAGGAATTGAGTTCTCCATGAATCATACAAAAAAAATTGGAGCAGCTTGCTCATTACAGCACACCTCATTTACCACCCGAGATCACCCACCAGACGTATGTTCACTGTGCCCAGGTGTTAAAAAGTATCTGAGATGCTTTCATTTTCAGACTAGGCTCAAGCTCCCTACTGCGCTCGACTTGAAATATAACACAGAGAGCTTACAGTCCAATTTCAGTGCTTGATGTCTCTCTAAACGTCGCAGGGAGCTGAAATTTGGACTCAACACTACAGCATTCCTCACAAAATAATGCAAACATGTGCAGTCTTTCCTGGGACCAAAGTGGACTAATGCAAAGGCTTGATGAATGTTATGTAGGTGATTGGCACATTAAAAACCCAAGACCAGTATAAGTATTTTGAAATCATGTTTAAACTCTGTGTTTCTGTGGTAACCAAATTCTTTGGATATTTTTAAAATATTTTCTTTTCCTAATTTATGAATTTATTTAGAGATATATTTCTGCAGGCAAGTTGTGAATTGCAACTTTTCACTCTGTTGTATTGTGTAATGCAGGGGTGTGCAAACTTCCTGCACTGCACCCCCTCCCACCCCCTCTCCTACTCGGTCGCGCCCCCCCCCTTACCTCCAAGTAACGTGACCCGCGGCGTCATTTGATGTCATGTCTCCATGGTAACGGGTGTCATGTGACACCATGTTGCCATGGAGACACGTGGACTGAAGCCGGTTAGTAAATTTACAGAAGCCTCACGCTCTCAGCGCCGGGCCTCTGTAACCGCCGCGGCCCCTCTATAAAGTCTTGCTCCCCCCCTGGCCCAGTTTGCGCACCGCTGGTGTAATGTACAATGATGCAGTCATTAGTTAAACATATAGAAGAACAGAACAACAAGTATCCTTGAAGCTCAGAATTGCACAATAAATATCAAAACCCATTTAATTTTCACAGGAGACAAGTATATAAAAGTTTCCGTTTAAAAGTGTCCAGAAGAAGACAATGACCCGTTTTGCCCGATTTATAAGATGAGGTTTTGTTCAATAGTTAAGTTGAAAAGTACATACTCACTTATAATCAGGCCCCGCCCACTTTGTGAGCCAACCGGCAGTCGGATGTATAAGGTAGGAAGATAAAACGGAGGAAGCTCCACCCTGGGGGCTTGAAGCAGCCATGTTGCTTGTGGCAGGAAGCTCAAACCGAGTGAGACAGGCACAGAGACAGGGAGAAAAACAGGAAGAAAAAACACAGAGAGACAGAGAGACAGAGAGAGACAGAGAGAGACAGAGAGAGACAGAGAGAGACAGAGAGAGACAGAGAGAGACAGACACACACACAGTGTGTGTGTGTGTGTGTGTGTGTGTGTGTGTGTGTGTGTGTGTGTGTGTGTGTGTGTGTGTGTGTGTGTGTGTGTGTGTGTGTGTGTGTGTGTGTGTGTGTGTGTAAATATTTTTCTTTCCAGCTACTACTGAAATGAAGGAGTCGCCACATATCCAGGGTCGCCCTATAATCGGGCACATATGGTACATGAATACGTTATTGAATGTGTTTCTTGTTGGCTGTCTCTTTATGGATATGAAATTCAAGCTTTTTACTGAATTCTTCACCCAGTAACCCGGTTCTGTGCACGAAACCAAGAAAAAGTGGGTTAAACACAGCAATTTTAAAAATAAATTTCGCCTCACAGCTGCAGAAAATGTAAGAAGCTTATTTGTAACACAGATCATTAAACAGGGAGGATTATTGTATCGCTGGCCTGGTGGGGTTTTTTCATGCTGAGAAGAATGAAGGATGAAGAAAGATGGAAACATTCCCTTAATAATATGAGTGTTGCTTAACTCTTTCCTAACCGATCCACATGGGACAAAGTCAGTGCAAAGTACTTTGATACGTTGATGCTGTGAGACACGGGATTAAAGGTCCCTATTCAGTATGCTGTGAAGCCATCTTCCCCTTGCTTGGGAATATATCAGCTCCAGAAAGTGGTGAAACCTTGCCCACAAGGGAAAGGCAGCTTCCTAGTATATTGAGTAATGACTTAAAGAATGACACTTTTGTATTTATTATTTTGTAACATAGGTTTGATGCAGGGGTCTCCGAAGCTGAACCCCATTCATTTCAGCTTTGGGGACCCCCTGCCTCCCGAGGCACAGACCTACAAAGGGGGGCGCCGGTATCTCTGCAAAGTTTAAAGCTCCCGCGTCATGTGGGACAATAGGAAACCGAACCTGATGATGTCACGCCTCGTATGACAGTGCGATGTCACGGCAGCGGGACGCCACTATGTCATGTTTCATGGTTGTGGGGGAAGAGCGCGGGGGTCTCTGTAAGCACAGGGCTCGGTGCACAGGCACCGACATCAAGCTTACGTGTCATGGCTCCCTCGTGGCCCGCTTGGCATTGGAGCTTTGAAACTCCGCCACTACATGAACGCTGGTAGCCGAGCGGAGCGGCTACCGGCACCCCCTATGTAGGTTTATATCTCTGGAAGCAGGGGGTCCCCCAGTGCTGAAATTAATGTGGTTCAGCTTTGGATACGCCCCTGCTTCAATCCTATGTAAACAAAATATGCAAACAAAATTGCATACTTGGATTGCCTCTTTAAAGCAGCAGTTTGCACAAGTCAATATTTGTATCCGCTCTCGCTCTCTCTTTACATTAGCAGATCTCTCCTTGTCTTTTCCAATGTTGTTTTTATTTTTAAATTATGATGCTCCGTTCAGGTGATTTAAGTGGTTTAAATATGAAGTGCCTGGGTCAGTGGTTTCCAACCTTTTTTGGCTAAGGAACCCAATGTGAAATTCTAACTAACCCTCTAATAATACAGTGTCTCAGATCAGGTGCTTTGTAAGGAACTGCAACCCTCTCTAATAGCGCGTCTCAGATCAGGTGCTTTGTAAGGAACCGCAACCCTCTCTAATAGCGCGTCTGAGATCAGATGCTTTGTAAGGAACCGCAACCTTCTCTAGTAGCGCGTCTGAGATCAGATGCATTGTAAGGAACCCCAACCCTCTCTAATAGTGTGTCTGAGATCAGATGCATTGTAAGGAACCCCAACCCTCTCTAATAGTGGGTTTGAGATCAGAAGCATTGTAAGGAACCCCAACCCTGTCTAATAGCGTGTCTGAGATCAGATGCATTGTAAGGAACCTCAACCCTCTCTAATAGCGCGTCTGAGATCAGAAGCATTGTAAACTCTTTTGCATTTGGTACAATTTTAAAATGACCTGAAAATTACAGGGAGCCCTTTAGGGTTTCCCGGGAACCCACCGTGGTTGAAAAACACTGGGTGGTTAAGCAAGATACTAACATATGAGTTAAACTCATAGGCATCTAGGGAGGATTGCTCCTCCTTTAAGTGTCCACTTAATGTCCCAATAACCTTCATACAAAGACCAAAAATACTTCTTTGCAAAAATGTTGCTACACCTCCTTTATGATTATTTCTTGTTACTTTGTTGAGCTAGAGCTGGCGACGTGCAGACTTTAAGAGTTCATTTATAGGCACTGTGAAGCTTTCGGAAGCCAGTTACCTGCACACGTGTTTCTGGGAGTTTGATCTTTGCAGCCAGATGGTCTCGTGTCTGGACATCTGGGTAATGCGTAAAGTGGAATATCCTCTCCAGCTCTTGGAGTTGCTCCATGGTGAAGGTGGTTCGGATCCTTCTCTTGCTCTTCTGGTCACCTGTAAGAGGTTAAAATGCTATGACGGGACATAATACATATCTGTATCCATGTATGTATATCTTTATTTATATATAAATATATAGCACCATGCAGGTACATAGCGCTTCACAGCAGTAATACACGTGATCTAATATTATAACACATAATGAGAATAAGCGCTTCAGACATAAAACATTAGGAAAATGAGTTCCTGCCCAGAAGAGCTTACAATCTAAGTATTTATTCATGTTATTTTATTTAATAATTATTTATAGGCTTGCATCCGAGGAAGGGATTTTTGTGCCCCAAAACATTGTGTGTGTCCCCCATCTCCTATACTGTATATGCAATAAACGTCCCCACGTGTCCCTTTGCACTAGATGTGTGCGTTTGGCGTCAATTTTTTCTGCATATGATATACTATATATATTATTTATATAAGCATATTACAGGGAGCTATTTACCAAAGTCTCCCAGCTGCAAATCTGGTCATTATTGTGCAAGAAATAGCTCTTGGATTATCAAAGAATGATTGAAAGATAGTCTGGCTCGGTTTTTATGCATTACACTAGTTTTAGAGCTGGGAAACTTTCATGCAGGACCTCCTAAGCCAGGAGTGACCAACTGCAGTCCTCAAGGGCCACCTACAGGTCAGGTTTAAGGATATCCCTGCTTCAGCACAGGTGGCTTAATCAGTGGCTCAGTCATTATGACTGGAGTTCGCCACTCCTGAGCTAAGCGTTGCAGTGTCGTTCTGCTTCAATAAAAGGTTGAGCTCAGTGGACATGTATGTATGTACGGCATGTCACAATGTTGCTTATGTATCTGTTTCGCTGCAGAGTTGAGGCTAATGCATTGCAGTGTTGGACTGTACAGGTGGGCCACTTAACACTCAGCGTGACAGGTACTTTCCCCCAACAAATGAGGGTTACAATGTCACACTTTTATAAACAGCAAGCGTTTTCTTGCGCTCACAGTACAAACGATCCTAAGCCCTCAAAATAATAATAAACTTTGGGTGGTTGTTGAAATAAGGGCTATATACATGACACAGGCCTTTTCTTATTCTCCGAAAACCCCATGGATTAGTTTCAGAACTGCCGGCTGTATTAAAGCATGATCAAGCTGAAAGCAGAGTAACGCCGCTATTCTGTGCTCGCTGATGCACTCCGGATGTAATGAGCTGTCCATAGGAAAAAATATCAGAGGGATTTCACGGTGGGAATATGTGCACTGAAGACATTAATTGGAAAAAAAATGCTCTCCCTGCAGACTGAGGAGTTTATCTTTAAGACAATTCTGAATGTGATGTTTTAATCGAGTGTGTAGCAACCAGTTTGTACCCAGACCATGTGTGAGTGAGAATTCCTCCATATGGAGCAGCGAAGACTCCGATGGAATTTTCACCTCCGGGAATTCTTATTTTTAGTGCATACCAGCTTTCCCTTTCACGGCTAGGATTGCCAGTAACAGATTGCAGTGAAAGGGTTCAACTGGATAATTATTATTTACATTTTTAAACAGAGACCACGGTAAGACTCAGAAAGGTATTTTGTTTAATGTTAAAAAAAATAAATCATACTTTAGCTTGGAAAGATCTAGAATGTAATTACTAACATGTTCCTCTGAAATTGGAACACAGACTGTCTGTTCTAAAAAAAAAAAGGTCTGGGAGTAGGACTGAAATGTTGAACCAGTTCTTTATAAACTCAGTCATCATGTTGACCAGTCCATGAGAATGCGCTCTCTTACTTTCCTGTATGAACGAGCTGGAGAATGTAGTCCTGCTTTAGACAGCACCCGTGGCGTATACTGGAGAGCGAGAGGACTCCTCCTACAGAAATGTGTTCTATGATTAAAGCAGATATTCTTAACACATATCTTTATTAATCTGTTATAAGACTGGTTGGAGATTCTACTTACAAGGAGGGCTGCCTCGCATAGGATCAATGCGCTCTGTCTCAGCTTCTTGCTGTGTGTCTACTTGTGCGTGCTTGTCCTTATTTACATCACAGGATGAAGTCAGCGCAGCCTCCCCGACCCTTACACAGGGAGATGCTGGCCTGGGAGATGTGTCGCCTGGTGAAATTGGAACTGCTGAAACCCGTGATGTCCCCTCTGGAGCTTGTCTTTCTGGAACACACTGAAATATAGAATCTAACAAGAAAACCACATTTGGTCAATTTAAATAGTTTTTTTTATTCACCACCCCAAAAGAGAGTCACTTAATTGAAGTGCTGAGCATCCCTGATTAATGAGGACCATGTGCCCCTAATATGACCCAAAGTAAAAACAACAAAAGAAATTAAAAATACAATATTTGAATCTAAATAAAATCTTTAGAACATTACCAGGCCAAAAAGAGCTCTTAACAAAAGTTACAAATACATGATATCTCATTAAAATAACTGAGTCCTGTGACTATTCTCTGGCTCAGAAGTTCTCCATCTTTTTCTGAGCAGGAGTACCCCTGAGGGATTTTTGAAATTTCGGGGCACCCTGCTCTTCAGACCTCACTTATCTGTTCCTTACTTACACGCATACACAGTCACCCTCCTTTTCACACACACCCACCAGACTCACTCACCCTCTTCTTACACACTCGACATTCACCCTCATACATCATACTCACCCTTTTAAGTAACACACACTCAACACTCATCCCCCTTCTCACAGAGCACACTCAGCATCTTTCTTAATCATAATCACTACATTCACCCCCATTCTCTGACTTACAGTACACCACACACCTTCCCCAATCCCACAAAAAGCATGTGCCTCCCTCATTCCTCCACCCCACACAAAGCCACCACTCCTTGCCTCTTCCCTGCCACCTTCCCCACACACTTCAAACATGTCAGCTGCTTAGCGGGCCGCATACTGCGCTGTCTGGAGATGGAGAGGCTCCTCTCTATCTCCTCTGTGCCGGGCTGAGAGAGGAGAGACAGATAGCAACGTCTAAGGCCTCGTCCAGGGTGACGCTGAGCGGGCGCTCACGCTCGCGCTGGCCACGATGAAACATATTGCTGCAATGTGTGTAGCCAGCGCGAGTGAGCACCTGCGCATGCAAGGCGCTTAGCTGCTTGCCGAAGCAAGCAAATTTGAATTTGTTGCTCGGTGGCGCGTCACATGAGTAGTTCGCCCATTATGGGCAAACCAGCTCCATTACATCATGGCCCTGCCCCCCCCGGCTAAGCAGAGCGTGTGACGTCACCGCGCTCGCTCCCTGCCTGGCCGCAGCCTAACATCTCCAGGCATCACTGGAGGTGCCCTCTGATCAACCATCTGCTTTCCCCAGAGCCGCGGCACCCTTGGCAGAAAATCGCAACACGACAGGGCTGTCCGATACCCGGGTTTGGAAACACTGCTCTAACTCTTCCAATTGACACTCTCCAGATTGCAAGCAGCTAAGAGATGTGCAAACTTGATCCCTTTCAGATTGCACACTGTTCGCATCTATCTATCTATCTATATCTATCTATATATATATATTTAAAAAAACGCACATTTTTCTGAAAATTATGTTAAAAATACCAAGGTCCCATGATGAATGTGACATGCACATTGGCCAGGTGACCGTGCAAAAAAAAGTTTTTTTAGGAATCATGGTGGTTTGCATATCTGTACAAGCAGCTGATGCACAAGAGACACTGGCGTTCAATGCTACATGTGTTTCTATTTCCTTAGAACAGGTGCAAAACGCCATCATATTACAAAAGCAAGCGACTTTAAAAAAAAAAAAAAAAACTTCATTGCTTTCTATACAAATTTGGCACAATTTTGGGGGGCTGTACAGGCATACCCCGGTTTAAGGACACTCACTTTAAGCACACTCGCGAGTAAGTACATATCGCCCAATAGGCAAACAGCAGCTCACGCATGCGCCTGTCAGCACGTCCTGAACAGCAATACTGGCTCCCTACCTGTGCCGAAGCTGTGTGCAAGCGGGGAGACTATAGAGCCTGTTACACGCGCGTTATTTACATCAGTTATACACGTATATGACGATTGCAGTACAATACAAACATTGATACGTGGAAAAAAGGTAGTGCTTCACTTTAAGTACATTTTCGCTTTACATACATGCTCCGGTCCCATTGCGTACGTTAATGCGGGGTATGCCTGTATTATGCCAGATTTGGGGGACATTTGCAATAACCCCAACTGTCAATTAAGCTTTTTCTTGATACATTTTGTGCAGTTTGTGTGTGTACAGTAGGGGTGGACAATTCCAGTCCCTCAGGGCCACCAACAGGTCAGGTTTTCAGGATATCCCTGCACAGGTGGCTCATTCAGTGGCGCTGTCGAAGACTGAGCCACTGATTGAGCCTGTGTGTTGAAGCTGGGACTGATTGAGCTACCTGTGCTAAAGCAGGGATATCCTAAAAATCTGACTTGTTGGTGGCCCTTGAGCACTGGAGTTGCACACCCCTGGTGTACTGTATTATGCCGGACCAGGGGGACAGACATAAATCCCGCACGTGTCAATGAAAAGCTAAAACTACCTTGAAAGGCTTTGCAACTCTGTGTCAATGTACCAATGTACTTTGCCAAACTCTTTGTCCTCCTCTTCGTGCAATGTCAACGGGAGAAAAGATCCATATTATATACTGTATTATAAAGGGATTTAAGCATTTCTGTGTGTATTTCTCCATCATTTTGCTCACTTTTTTGCGTCAAAATCTCTGCCAGGTCATAAATAGAGCAAATTTGTTAGGCGAAATTGGATCAGCAGCACATCGGCCGGTTCCTTGGGTTCCGTGGATTTAAGCGGATCAATGTCAAAATGGGCGTGTGGCAGGACGGCCTCGCGGCAGGGTCAGTAAGACGCTGTGTAAAGTTTTAATTGTAGTGGTTTATTAACCACAAACAAATAAACATAATGGGTACTGTCCCTCTAAATCATAATAAAACATAGGAAATGAACACCTATTCCCTTTAGGGAAAGCTAACTACACCATAGCTTTCGCCCTAACTAACTGCATGGCCAGCTAAGCTGGTTCCCATGCCAAAACATGCCCTGGCATATAGAACAAGGTAACACAGTATCTGCATACAACAATAAAGTGTTTTTGCTTATCTGTCAGTCCTTGTCTTTATCCTGGGTGTGGTTCCCAGTTGGAGCCGCAGGCCTGCTTCTTTCAGTCCTAGGGTCCATAACAGCCAGAGTCTCCCCAGCTGGGAGAACTTTCACTTTCCCCCCTCTCTGTGGAGTAAAGCAGTCTCTCTGTATAGCAGCTTCCTGTGTCTTTTAAAACACTTGTTTCACTGCGGAGCCCAGCCCCTGATTAATCAGTTTTCAGCTGCTGCTCTTTCTCTGAGGAGATTAACGCTCTGTGGACTGGTTGCAGCGTCTCTCAATTCACTGTTCCAGCCTTATTACCGATACAGTCTGCGAATTCTGCCATCCATTGGCGGATTTGTAGAATGGAATCCACAGATTCATCAATCCGTTGGCGGATTGTATTCAATGGCGCATTTTGATGAATCCGCGCGGATTAGAACGGATCGAATACATTTGCTGATTTTACACCGCAAAGTGGAATTTAGGGGGAGGAATGCGAGAAACTCCGGAAAACGGATTTAGGTGGATTCGCCCATCTCTAGTCATAAATAGCGTACAGCAAATAATTCCAAAACCGGCTCTCCCCTGGCTTAACGCAAGTTCTTCTGGTCAACACCGCTCTCCCGGTGCAGGTTACTTATTGCTGCCTCCTGCAACTCTCATAAACCAGAAACACATATAAAAAGAAGCTGCATCGATGTGAGATGGTGTAAAAAATTCTATTTAAATGTGCGCAGAAAAATGTACCATTTTAACAAACCTCCCTTCGTCAGGTGGATAAAGACTTGGGACCCATGTTCTCATTTATGGACATTGGTAACTGCCCTCCTCACAGGTCCTCACCCCGCACAGGGAACATACTGTTCACATAACACAGATTATGTGACACACGTTGCGTACACCTCTCTGGAGAATGATCCCCGTCACGTTCAATTAATGTTTGGCTTTACGGTAGCACTGAGGGTCAGGAGGTGAATGCTGTCATTGCCTTTCTATTAAATGTCACACCTGCGGAAGAACTCCTGTAAACATGACTGAGTTTGACCCCGCTGTGATGGAAGGGTTAAAGGCAGAATGTATCAATGTAAATGATATGTATACATATGATGAAATCAACTGGAGGAGCCTTGTAAAAAGTATAGTTTTTAGTTGGACAGTTTTTCTTTATGAGACCAAAATGGAAATGACGAGAGAACTTTGTTAAAAAATAATGAACACTAACGATCCCACTACTGTACATTACAGCTCACGTGGATTTTAACTGCAATTTAAAGCGGGTACTTCCTGGTTGTGTAACCCTTTGGGTGCCCCAGAACGTATCTGCAACGTCATAGGCTCTGGCACTCCAGGGGACCCATCATGTATCGGCTATGCCATAGTCTACTCCACGGGTGCGCAAACTTCCGGCGCTGCGCCCCGCTGCCTGCTCTACCCCTGTATCATGCCCCCGTTTTCCTTTAATGCGGCGTCAAATTACATCATGTGATGTCACGTGACCCCGCGGCGTCATTTGACGCCATGTTGACGGGCGTCAAATGACGGCGCGGGGTCATGTGGCGTCAAATAAACCTGTGGCGTCATTTGATGCCGCGTTGCCATGGCGACATGCGGCCCTATGCTGGCTCAATTTAGCTACGTTGAGTTACAGAGGCCTCGCACTGTAACTGCCGCGCTCCCCCAACCGCTGTTGAGTTACAGAGACCTCTGTAACCGCCGCGCTCCCCCCCAAAAATCTCGCGCCCTCCTGTTCGCGAATCCCCGGTTTACTTGCTCGTTTTCATAGAGGAGATAGCGTTCTACGCTCTTACAGGAAGATAAATGACGTGATCTCGAGTCCCGGGGGGGCCTTGGCAGTCTGGTGCTGCTGTCGCTCTGACACTCAAAGGGCCCATATGAAGACAATTAAACCACCATCTTGATTCCCCTGGAAGAGACCGTACCTGGAACAACGAGATATCTGAAGCTGAAATAACTCAGCTCTGACAACTACAGCTTTATGAAAGTCTTATATTGAAAACGGAAATCTGAAGCTGTTCCATTGCGTCTGAAGTTGTAGCATCACTTTCTGTAATAACTCAGCATTGTATTAACTGTAGGCTTCTCAGGGAGGTGCTAGTTAGGCCTCGTTAAAGAAGTGTGTTTTGATATATTTTTGGGAAAGTGTGGATGTTGGTGGACAGTTTAATGGGGTAAGGTGTCCCACAACTATTCAACTTGGGGTGTGAAACAGTTGAAATAATGACCGATTTTTGCTGATATACAGTATATAACGCATATGTCAGCATATAACATGCATCATTTATTTCAGATACAATTCTTCTTTGAAAGCGTCTCACTACGAGTTGAATAGCTGTAGTATTTGAATGCTATAAAATGAAAGCGCGAGCTCACTACAACATACACCTTACTCTATCCCCCATTAAAATATCATATCAAATAGATAGATATGACGTGGAAGGTGCATAGAAATGACATGTTTTTTGCAGTGATAATTCTAAATGAATACGACAAAAAGTCCCGATTGTTGTCGCATCAAAGAGAATTGCTTCCATGTATGGGAGATTTGGTTTGGCAAAACTCGTAGTTTCATAAATAAGCGCATATGGCTATAAACATTGAAATTCCTGTTTAGCCAATGTTAAACGAATGATTACTTACAGTAGGCTAGAATGTAAGCTCTTTGAGGCAGGAAATTCTCTCACAACAAATTACTTTATATGTGACACACGTATCACAGTTTTGTATTATATCTGCCTCTTTAATGTCTTATTAACCTGCTAAGTAAAGTTTTGCATACTCCATGGTTTTTGAACACGGGTTCCCAGGCATCCCTAAAGGGTTTCCTGCAAATTTCAGGTCATTTGAAAATTGTACCAAAGACAGAAGTATTTACAATGCATCTGATCTCAGACACGGAATTAGAGAGTTGCATCTGATCTCCGATGTGCTATTAGAGAGGGTTGGGGTTCCTTACAATGCAGCTGATCCGAGACACGCTATTGAAGAGGGTTAGTGCTCCCTACAATGCATCTGATCTCAGACACAGAATTAGAGAGAATTTGGGGGATATTACAATGCACCTGATCTCAGCCGTACTATTAGTGTGGGTTGAGGTTCCTAACAATGTTTATGATCTCAGATGCGCTATTAGAGAGGGTTGGGGTTCCTTACAATGTTTATGATCTCAGATGCGCTATTAGAGAGGGTTGGGGTTCCTTACAATGCTTCTGATCTCAAACGCACTATTAGAGAGGGATTGGTTCCTTAGGATGCATCTGATCTCAGACACACTATTAGAGAGGGTTGGGGTTCCTTACAATGCTTCTGATCTCAGACGCGCTATGAGAGAGGGTTTGGGTTCCTTAGGATGCATCTGATCTCAGACATGCTATTAGAGAGGGTTGGGGTTTCTTACAATGCTTCTGATCTCAGACACGCTGTTAGAGAGGGTTAGGGTTCCTTATATGCATCTGATCTCAGACACGCTATTAGAGAGGGTTGGGGTTCCTTACAATGCTTCTGATCTCATATACACTATTAGAGAGGGTTGGGGTTCCACAGAAGTTCACAATATTATTACAGGGTTCCTTAACCAAAAAAAGGGTTGAACACTGCTGGTATACATAGATAGGGCTCTATAAATAAGATATAGAAAAATAAATAAGGTTACATGTACACACATAACATATCTTGAAAATAATGTAGATATATTAATTTATTTTCTTTTTCCTTTAAGAAAATATTTTGACTTTTTGTCTGTTATATTTTAGAAACTTTTAGTGAATTCTGTAATGCTTGTTAGTCTTAGGGCATTTGATGTTTGTACACGTTCTTTTATTACACTTGGTTTTGTTTTCCGGTAAAAATAATACAAGTTTTGCTGAGAAAAGGCATAGAGCAGCATTCGCCAAATAGTGGCAAACAGATTGTGCAATGTATGAAAATTCAACGAGAACATTTCCTGAGCGTATTCTCTAAGCCAGGGGAGCACAAACTTTTTTCCCTGTGTCCCCCCTGCTGGCAGATCCCCTCTCTCCGCGCCCCCCACCTCCCCCCTTTACCTTTGATCCGGCGGCGGCATGATGCCGCGTTGCCATGGCGACGCATGTAAGAAGCCACCGGAGCAAAGGTAAGTGAGGTTTACAGAGGCCTTTGGGAAGCGCGCGGGGCCTCCGTAAACCCCGCGCCCCCCGCAGAAAGTCTCGCACCCCCCATTTGTGCACCGCTGCTCTAAGCTATATTTACTGCCCAGTATATAAGTAAAAGGACACATTAAGAATATCATTACTTAGTATGCGCTCCTTCTGAATATGATTTGGTCACGATTAAATTTTAAAAAAATCTATAAGTGCATATATATATATATATATATATATATATATATATATATATATACTGTATATATATATATATATATATATATATATATATATATATATATATATATATATATACAGTATATATATAAAAGACACAAAAACAAGCCTGCCACTGACTTAAGAGTAAACCAAAAGAACCAAAAATCAGTAATATCGCCTATTAAATCAAAAGCTACTGATGGTGCTGGGGATAAAACATGAATGAGAAACAAAAAAAGAGGGAAAGAGAAACTATCCCACGAAAAGCACTCTGGTATACAAAATTATAACAAATTTATTAGGAACACATCACAAAACATACACATAAAAATAAGAGCTGAGAGTCTCTCCCTGTTGGCCGGCCGGTCTACAGAAGGGAGGACTAATTGGTGCCTCACCATTCTGATATTCATTATGTAATTTTGACTCCAATTGCCATTGATGTACTTTTTCTGGCTTTAGCTTAGCATTCACCCATTACCACAGGTTACAGTAGGTGTTTTTTCCATACTTGTAGGTACATGAGAGTCATTTTATTTTTATGTGTATGTTTTGTGATGTGTTCCTAATAAATTTGTTATAATTTTGTATACCAGAGTGCATTTCGTGGGACACTTTCTCTTTCCCTCTTTTTTTGTTTCTCATATATATATATATATATATATATATATATATATATATATATATACACACACACACACATTTTTATATATAGTATTTCATTCAATAAATAAGTAATTATATGTCATTACATATACCATTTATATAATTATTTTCTGTTCCCATCTGGGTTGTGTTATATAATGCATCTGTGATCCTACAAAGGCTGAATTTGCTCCTATGTTAAACTTTATATAAATAATTGGCCAGCTGGTGTTTCATTAATAAATTACTATTTCTATTGATATTCTTAGCAGTTACAATAACAATGTTTGATCTGGGCGGCATCTATTGAAAAAGCCCCAGTAATATCCTCTTAAATCCTTTACTAATAGCTGGGCGGCTCTTATTGCAGATCATGGTGCTTGTGATCGGTGCCTGAACTTTTCCCCTGTGTATTTTACATAGTTACATAGTGGATGAAGTTGAAAATAGACATACAGTATGTCCATCGAGTTCAACCCATGTTAAATTTAGACAACAGATTCTTGTTCTATATTTGTATTTCCAGTATTTTGATCCAGAGGCAGGCAAACGAAAAAAAAAAAAAACAGCGAAACATCATCCAATTATGTCTCATAAGGGGAAAAATAAATTCCTCCCTGACCCCAAATAATGGTAATCAGATTATTCCCTGGATAAAAATCCTTCCCTTGTATACTTATTTGGTATATCCCTGTATACCTTTCCTTTCTAAAAAGATGCCCAACCTTTTTTTGAACAAATCTATTGTATCTGCCATCACAGTCTCCATGGGTAATGAATCCCACATTGTAACTGCCCTTACTGTAAAGATCCCTTTCCTTTGTTGCTGGTGAAATCTCATTTCCTCCAACCTTAAGGGATGGCCCGAGTCCTTTGTACTGCCCGTGGGATGAATAGTTCTTTTGAAAGCTCATTGAATTATCCCTGAATATATTTGTATATAGTTATCATATCCCCTCCTTCACGCCTCTTTTATAATGTGAACAAATCTAACTTAACCAGCCTCTCCTCATGTCAGACCTTCCGTCCCCTTCATACATTTGGTGGCTCTTCTCTGCACTTTTTCTAGTTCCATAATGTCTTTGCAGGTCTTAATCCTCTATATCTCTGATGTACACTTCTGTTTTAAACAACATCCCTTCCATTGTTTTGGGGGCTCATGATATTCCCCCTAAAGACATGCAGCTCATCCAGTTACCGACACAGTATTACCAAGTCTGCTCCTCTTAGCAGCGCTGCCTTGGTTGGAAATGTAAGTGCAGAATGTTTTAACCCCTTCACTGCCAAAGCTTCCTAATATAAGGGATCCCTCTGAAACGCTGTTCTTTGATAAATCTGGTGCAACCGTTGCATTGGTTTTGTCCCAGTTTGGCCACCGGGATAAATTTAGCAATTAGGTTGATATCAGAGGAAATAACAGCTATATTTATCATACTATAAAACTAAGGGCGCTGCAAATCCAGGGGGAAAGTAGAGCAAATAAATAGCAGAAGGTTTATAAAAGGATAAGGTGCCATAGTCACAATGGGGTTTTGTGCTTTAATACTGTAAATATGGTGCAGTTTTTTGCTCCAGTTTTGCCCCATTTTTACAGCCAGGAGTCTTTGATACAGTACAAAGCACCTTAGAAGTTAAAAACAGATTTATTCAGATTGCTACAGGTAAGGATCACTGTAGAATGCAAAATACGTTTTCTTTTCTTTATAAACTGGCGTTAATCAATCATGCAATGTTTAATACATACTACTTTAATTAGAGACTTACACCTCGTTTAATTCTCTTTCATCAAGGATGAGTTGCAAAGCAGTTATTTATAATGCAGCTAACTACAAAAAAATACTTTTCCCATCTATATTTCTCTGAAACCTTGTTTATCGGGATTGTACTCTCCTGTATTGGAGCACAGTACCACTACTTTTTGCTGCGTACACTTGTCTCAATGTACTTACCTACAGCAAGCACAATAGGGGGTTTGAACTCCGTGGCTAATAATCCCTTAGTGTGACAGTGATCCGAGCCTAGCTTGTCTTTAACTTTACATTGAAAAGAGGGTTTCTTCAGAATTTCATCAATGGAATAGGACAAAGGTAGCTTTGGGTGTATCCCACAGCCTATAGACTGCGTCCCTTCCATAGCTCGGGATAAAGAAGAGGCTGTTACGGTTACGTATATAGCAGGAAACGCAAACCTTCCCTTGTTACAGTATGTAGCTGCACACTGGGCCTGTCCAACGACCATGGAATGACGACGAGAACTTTTCTGTCCAAAACCAGCTGTACATGACCCTCTCTCCTTAGAACAAGGTGTCTCTTGGACTTGCCTTCACATTGCCACACAAAAACCTTCTGACGTGTAATTCACACAGGCGCTGGCAAAGCTTTTATTATCCACATGCGAGAAGGATTCTCTTCCCAATGTAAGGATGGAACTGGAATGGCAAAGCCATATAGGGAAAAGGTTCAGTAGCGGTAGGTACTTGTCACGTTCAACTAAAAGTCTTCTTCACACATGCCACCAGGGCTCGGAAAGGGCAGGCAAACTCTATCGGTGTAAGGAGGCAAAATCCACCGGTTAAACCTCTGTCAGCAACGTGGAAGGAATTCCCCAAGGATACAGAAACTTCTTGATAAAAAGCTTGTCTTCCACATCTTCTTTCTTTGTGATAGTAAAGTGAGAACGACCAATCACGAAGAAATGTTTCGTCACGTGCAGAAAAAAAAAAGTGCTACTGAATGGGAGGCAAGTTTCTGCAGCAATGTCCCTTTAAGACAGTCACTGACTTGTGCAATATATCAGTACACAAGCCCTAAGTATTCAGAGCCCTGTCTGTTTAGCAACCTTAATATGCAGGACCAACTTAGAAAATAGGCTTATAGTACTGTATGTAGTGGATGCTTTGGTTACTCCACTTGTTCAAAGTATTTTATCCTATGACACGTCGCGGTGGCTCTATCCGGCTGACAGTTCCATCATCCTCAGTCCATAAAATGCATGCATGTGACAATTTGTTAGTCCTGATGTATGGTTAGCCGTAAAATGTTGAAAACAGCGCGTGGTTTTTAAGAGCGTCTTCCTGCGGCCTGCGTTTTGTTTTTTGCTTTTCTTAACCCTCCGTACTTGCGGTGTTCATGTTCTCCGGGTGCAGAGTTCACGTTTCTAGTACCTAATTCTTCTGGTTCTAATATGCCCAGGTATCTATCCTTTTCCTTCACATCTTTTCCTTATCCCTTGCGCTATAAAACCTGCTATATTTGACTGTGTATGATTACACTCTCATTCTCCCATCTGCTCTCTCTTCTTATTCCTTCCTTTCTTCCTCTCTCCCTCTGCTAGTCTCTTTTCTTCTTCTGTCGTTCCTGATCTCTTTTCCTCACTCTTCCGCTTCCTACAGTATGTCTCTTTTTCGCTTTTCTTTATCCCTCACCCTGCTTTTTAGTTACACATTCTTTTGTCTCCTGTTCTGTATTCTCACACTCTCTTTTTCACATTTGATCTTTTCTGGTTACTTTTGTCTCACCGCCATCCTCTCTTTTTACTCTCTGTCACCATACTTTTATTTTCTCTAAATGACTATCACTAGTCTCTCCCCCTTTCTCTCTCCCACTCTTTTAATATTATTTTCTCTGTCACTCTCTCCCCTTTCCTCTCCTGTCCTCCCTCTCCTTTCTGTCCTCCTCTCCCGCTCTCTCTGTCCCCCTCTCTCTCAGTGTTCCTCTGTCTGTGTGTGTGTGTGTTTCAGTGTTATCTGCCTGTTAGAATTATATTGACAAACCCTTCAGTGTTTGCTCAGGCCATCCTGTGCTGATATCCATGGTACAACCATTCAAAGATTACTGTGTAACCTGAATGCATTTAAATGTCCACATTAACCCCTGTGTTGCTGGAGAAGCCATTAATACATTGCTTTACAATACGATGCTGGTTCCTAGAGCAGCAAATGGTTAAACCGGGAAGTCTGTTTCCCCGATATTTCCACGAAAGCCAAACACAGGTGGCAGAAAGAGACGGGATAGACGGATATGAGGAAAGGGGTGGGAGTGATATACAGTGCCACATTTAATCATTGTACAAACTATTTAATTAACTGCACTTATTAATCATGCCTCTCTAAAATGCAAGATAGGCCAAGCAAACAACCTTGAATGCTGTTGATTTTAAAACAAAGGCAGGAATATTACAGCATTTTCCACCCTCTGTTCTTGCTGCCTAGTATATTTCAGAAGATCAAGGCTATGTTGGGAATCAAGGCTTTTTGTTGTCGTACTTTACTGCTGCAAGGGCTCATGGGAAGAGGGATTTGCATATGTTTTCGGTCACAAAGTTAGACCACATGCTGTTTTCAGATAAGACTAGATCATAAACATTTCACAAAACATGCCTTTTATTTTCTGCATTTGTGAAACCCTGCTATTTTCCTTGACTGTTTGAGAAAATGTGCTTTGTACTTTTCAGGCTTAAATACCCATTCTTACACTTACAGTTCAAAATGGCTTTTTTCCCCCCTTTTGAAATAACCGTTCCTTTCCCTTTTCATCCTAATCACAAGCTTTATCATCAAAGCGTCCGGCAATCTTTAATTGCAGGGGAATACTGAAGTAAAGAACAAATTTGAGTGACCTCTTAAGTTTGGCCACCATAATGACTTCTTCAACAAATAACTTTAAACTCAGCCGAAATCATCACACCCTCATTAAAAACAGTAACATTTCTTATGTTCTCTTTTACACTTAGGCTGTTGGACCTATATTTGAAAAGCTATTACATATACACGATATGTTAAAATGCAATAAAAGTGCTATACGCCAGAGCAGTAGCGCAAGAAGGGGGGGGTGCAAGGGTGTATGCACGTGACGACAGGTAAAAACTTTGCACCCCCAAAAAAGAATTTCTGGTTGCGCCCCTGTGTTAGAGTTCTTAAGACTTTATTTACTCAAGTGTTATATATGCTGCTTAGTGGGACTGATACTTTTTAATATGGAAACCGCTCCCCTAATCCCTCCCCATAACTTCTCTTATAACGTTCCCTATAACGCCTCCGACAACCGCTCCCGATAACTTCTCCCCATAACTGCTCCTATAACCACTCCCTATAACTCCTCTCCATCTGCTTTTATAAGCATTCCCTATACCACCTCCCCATAACTCCCCATACCTACTCATCTAATGCAGTTTATAATCACTACCTATAACTCCTCTCTTATATACAGCTGCTACTACTCCCTGTAACTCGTTTCCTAACTACTCCTATAATCACTGGTAGGAGCAGTTAGGGAGAGGAGTTAGACACCTCCCATAATTGCTCCCTGTGACTCCTCCCATAACTGCTCCCCGAGACACCTCCCCTAACTGCACCCTGTGACTCCTCCCCTAATTGCACCCTGTGACTCCTCCCCTAACTGCACCCTGTGACTCCTCCCCTAATTGCTCCCTGTGACTCCTCCCCTAATTGCTCCCTGTGACTCCTCCCCTAATTGCTCCCTGGAACTCCTCCCATAATAGCTCCTTGTGACTCCTCCCCTAACTGCTGCTATAACTTCTCCCCAAATCGCTACCTGACAGTGGCAGAGCAAAGTTCATGAAAGTCTCTTGGTAGGTGGCACAAAGAGATGCAACATGAAATTGACCTTCTTAGTGTCAACGTAACCTCATCACCCTAATGCCCATTTATTATACATCCACCACTGGGATTCATTCATTTTATGATAAAATGGCAAAGAATAATGTCACATGGATATTTACTAGGAGACTTTCAATCATTATTGGGTTTTAATCACATGCAAATTACATCATCAATATTTTACTGTTGTATTTTGAAGTCTGAAAAGTAATGCATTGCTGGCTTCTCTGGTTGCAAAAGGGTTAACATAAAGCATTCCAGTAGCTACAGGGTTAACAAGAGGAGAGGTTTCCCATAACCCTTTGCTTCTAATATGTTTAATATCACTTTCACGTGTTTTTATCACCCTAGTACTTCAGATCTTATATTTCATGGAGTTAAACGCCAGCTCGGCTATCTTTCGCTCACTTCCAATTACCTCTCCACTCTGTGGCTCATTTGCTGCTCACTCTGTGAATAATTAAGAAAGGAATTTTTAATAACTGTATAGAAGCTAATTAATTTATCGAGATTTCCCCACCCCCAGTCTACTCCTGCCCTGCAGTGCTGCCTTACAAACACCAGGGGGAGCTGTGTGCTCAGACCCTCTAACTAACATACTGTATAGGTTTTCATGCATAATAGGGACAAAGTAAGTGTCACCTCTCCCCTTCTGATCAAAATGCAGCCCCAATTAGCACCATGAAGTGCAGATGCAATCGCCCATGTAGCACCTTACCTGCTATTTTAATGTTTGTTTGTTTTTTGCATACGTTCAGAGAAGTTAAATAGATTTACAAAAGGAAGCTGAAAAGTCATACTCCGGGAACGTTTGCAAGCTAACGAATGCTGGAGCGATTCCAAAGCTGATGTGATGAGGACAGAGCTAAGCAGTTCCTACAAAACTCACATTGGAATATGTCGCCTGGAAAAAAGTTCCAGTGAAAGCATTTTGTTAACACACTGGATGAGTTTATGTAGAACTGTGACAAAAAAAAAACACAAAGAAGTTTGGCTGTGCGCTCGGCCACTGTACTCGTGAGAGGTAAGGAATTAAACATGAACAGGGGAGTGACAGGACCCTCCTTGTTTAGATGAATAAGCAACTGAAACAGAAGGGCTGACAATGCTGGAACCGGAGGAGTAAAAATAAGTATACTCCTAATGCTGTACCTTGTTTGTGTGCTTAACACTTAAGTGAGTATTACCTGTAGTTGTGTTATATAAAGCAGTCCTCAGATGCACAGCAGTGTGTATGACATGTACCACAGTGTAAACACCTCAAAACAAATGGTATGTGATACCAGGTAAAAAAAAAAACCTTCACAGCCAGGGCCGCCGACAGGGGGGGACAGCCGGAACAAGTGTCCCGGGCCCGGTGGCTGCGGAGGGCCCGGTGGCTGGATAAAGCAGTTGCTGCCGGGCCCCGGCTCTTCCCACCTGCAGGCCTCTTCCTCTCTCTGTCCCATGTCGGGCCCTCTGAAGTCAGCGTGCGACGCGCTTCTCTGACATCGGCGCCGAAAGTAAGCTTGGCCCAGCTTCCGGCGCGCAGGAGTGGGAGGCCCGGCGCGTGCTGAAGTCAGAGGGCCTGGCATGGGACAGAGAGAGGAAGAGGCCTGCAGGTGGGAAGAGCCGGGACCCGGCGGCAACTGCTCTGTCTGGCCAACGCGCCCCCCACAGTCACCATCCCCCAGCCCCGCAGTCACCGCCCCTTTCCCGCAGTCACCGAACCCCTGCAGCCACCGGCCACCCCACCGGCAGTCACCCCCCACCCCGCCCCACTGGTGGGTTGGTATATATTTGGAGGGGTGAGGGAGGTTGTATATATTTGGGGCGGGGGGTGATTTTTTAATATGTATTTGGGGTTGGGAAGTTTTTTTGCATTGGGGGGTGTTTTGGTATATATTGTGTGAGGGGGAAGGGAATGAGTGAGAGTGGGGTAATTGATGGAGGGGGGAGAGTGAGAGGAGAGAGGGGGTGAGTAAGGAAAAGAGGGCGTAAGAGTGAAACGCAGGGGACAGAAACATGTGAGGTGGGGGGGGGCAGGGATTGAGTGAGTGGGGTAATTGATGGAGGGGGAGAGTGAGAGGTGAGACGGAGGGGAGAGAAATACATGGGAAGAGGGAGGGAAATAGAGGGGGCCCTCGAGGTGTGAAATGGGGGGGGGGGTCGCGAGGTGTGAAATGGGGCTCGCTAAACTGCAGACAGGGGGGGCATGGTAAGAACTGTAGTCCTGGGCCCCGGGAAATCTGTCTGGGGCCCTGTTCACAACTGTTAATAGAATAATGTCAGCCAGTCCACAACTATTACAAATAAAAGGGTCAGTTCAATGGTTTGAATGCCACAGTGTAGCGCAATTAAGCAAAAAAGAGAGAGAAAAAAAACAAAACATCCAGTCCAATTGAGGTAACTTGCAGTAGTTGCTGCCCCAGTTAAAAGGATAACCAATCCTCCAAAGTGACCTCAGGAAAAGAGAAAAGACAGGGGAGCATGTAAAGCAAGCAGATACACTTTATGTAAAGGTAATGCACAGAATGAGTTAAACATATATAATAAAACAGGATGAATTGCCTGAGATTGTACTAGAGCCCAATTCAGGCGGGTTTCTCCTCGCAACCTTTTCTCACGTCCTCCCCTGGAGTCTGGGGGGGAGTAATGGCCGATGTAGATACCGCAGGACTGTACCTCTCCGCTGAAGCACTGGTCCTCCGGGCGGTAGGCGCAGAGGGGTCACGCTCGTTGCTGGAGTTCCTGGCTGCTGTGGCTAGCGTCCTCTCCATCCTCTGGTGACGTCAGCTGATCTGGTAACCGGTCGCATCGTAGGGAATCCCCATGAGCCTGTGAGTCATTATGAAAGCCGGAAAGCAGACTCTGTTTGAATGCAGGGTCTGTGCGCTGCAGGAACTTGCAGGTAGACACCTATACTCTTGGCAGTGCTACTCGCTTGGTCCTAATATCCTACGCGTTTCGGTATAACAATGCCTTCCTCAGTGTGACAGGCGCACACTGGCCCTCCGGTTAAAACCCTTGTGTGACTGGGAGACCCCTGAAAGCTTGGGTAGACTCCCCACATTGGCTGAATCTCCTGACTGCAGGGAGACTGTCTGCGCCGTGTCTATGAGTGTATGTATGTAACTCGTCATGTCAATCAGTTAGCTCCGCATCTATTACTATATGTATGCAAAGTGGATGCATGTATGACTGTATATACAGTACTGTATATGCAAGAGTGTAAATTCTAATATAACGTATAATATTCCTAGGGTCCTGTAATGGGTGTCCATGGTCCGATTCCTAGTCCTACAATACTTATAGGCGGCAGACAACATTTTTTTATCAATACTTATTATGATATGACTTCCCAAAATAAAGAAAAAAACAAAATGTTATGTTCTTGGTTCTATTTTTTAAGTAGAATTCTACTTTTTCTCAAGGAAAATTGATTTATTTTTCCAAAGGCAGTTTAGTTTCCTGTTGTATGTATGTATGTATGTATGTATGTATGTATGTATGTATGTATATAGCGCCATTCCGCTACATAGCGCTTTACAGCAGTAATAAACGTGACATAATAATATAACACATAATGGGAATAAGCACTTCAGATATAAAGAAATAGAATAAGGAGCCCTGCCCGCAGAGCTTACAATCTAAGTGGTAAATGGGGAGAACTTACAGAGACAGAAGGATTGTTTCTGGTAAGTATGTCTGAGGGGCCAAAGTCAGTGCATCTGAGATGTATAGTTTCAGCCAACAGAGCTGGCTTTTATGCTTCGTGAAAAAGGTGTGTTTTAAGAAAGGTCCTGAAGCTGGAGAGAGAGGGTGCCCATTGGATATTGAGGGGAAGAGCATTCCAGATGTGCTAACGGAGGGAAAAAAAGACAGGTTTTAGCTACATTGGGAATGTGAGAGGAGAATGTGAGAGGGGAGTTGAGTGTGACCCCTAGGCAGCGTGCTTGTGATACTGGATCTATGATAGTGTTTCCAACGGTAATAGAGAAGGGAGCAGTAGGGCCAGGCTTGGGAGCAAGTAGGAGAAGTTCCGTCTTTGACATGTCAAGTTTGAGTCAATGGAGGTCCATCCAGTATGATAGAGAAGAGAGACATTCAGAGACTTTGATCTGTATGGCAGGTGTAAGATCAGGGGTTGAACGATAAATGTGTGTTATCAGCATAGAGGTAATATTTGAATCCAAGAAAAGTGATACGGTCACCTAGAGAGTGTGTAAGGAGAAAAGAAAAGAGGTCCCTGGACAGGACAGGACAAATGAGACACTGAAACTACGATGGGAGAGGTAAGAGGAAATCCAGGCTAGAGCTTTGTTACGGATACCAAGAGTATAGAGAGTGTGAAGGAGAAGAGCGTGGTCCACAATATCAAAGTCTGGAGAGAGGTCGAGTAATATGAGCAGAGTGTAATGGCCTCTGTCTTTTGCAGTTTTATAACACAATATAATAAATATACTACATAACTTTTTAAATATAAGATCCAAAGTGCTCTTCCCCAATGAATAACATTTAGGTATGTTTTATTTTTTATATATGAAGCACAGTACCACTACTTTCTTTTAATTCCACTCCAGCCTCTACCTTTAACATCTTTGCTGCCAGGGCAAAGTGTTACCCCCCTCCTGGCAGCTGGAGGGTTAGCGGATTTCTCCTGTTGCACTTTTAGCTCCCGGCCTGTGTGTGTCTGCTCTTCGAAGATGATTAGACATGATTGATCAATAACTGTTGAACCTATTCAGAGAGGGTAATTAGCATCATCTGCCGGCTTTGTAACCTTGTCACAATATTTGCATACCTAACTAGGCTTTCCCCAACAGGTGCTGTGGTCACAGCAGCCTCTAAATGTGCTTACACATCCACCCCTATCCTAAAGCTGTGCTGGGAATAGTGTTCCTGCCAAGAGTGGAAGATATCCCATCCAAAAGACAGGTCATATTAAGAACCGTATAAAGGGGCAATGTATGTATTTATGTATATCTTTCCATATATAGCGTCATCCATGTGCATAGTGCCTTACAGCAGTAATACACGTGGCAGAATAGGAGAAATAATGGGAATAAGCACTATACAGGTAGTCCTCGCTATCCAATGTTTCACTTTACAACGACTGGCATATCCAACACTTTAAAATGCAACCCTATCAGCCGTTTTTCGATGTCGGAATGCGTTATCCAACTCTCACCGCCACTGATTAACATGGGACTCACTTTACAACGGTTTCACTATCCAACGCTACTTCCAGAACGGATTCTGTTGGATAACCGAGGACTGCCTGTATACATAAAGTAGACATTAGGAAAAGGAGTCCCTGACCCAAAGAGCTTACAATCTAAGTGGTAAGTGAAAACAACAAAAACCTAACCACATTGTCATGATAACGGAGTTAATGGACAGCATGCTTGTGATACTGGATGTATGATAGTGTTGCCGACAGTAATGGGGAAGGGGAACTAGGGCCAGGCTTGGAGGAAGTATGAGGAGCTTCATCTTTGACAAGTTAAGTTTGAGTCGGTGGAGGGCCATCCAGGATGATATAGCAGAGAGACATTCAGAGACTTTGGTCTGTACGGCAGGTGTATGGTAAGGTGTTGAAAGGTAAATGTGTGCGTCATCTGCATAGAGGTAATATTTGAACCCAAGGGATGTGATAAGCTCACCTAGAGAGAGTGTGTTGAGAAGAGGTTCAAGGACAGGCCCACAGAGAGATCGACAGAAGAGGAGGTGTTAGCAAACAAGACACTAAAAGTATGAAGTGGAGAGGTAAGAGGAGATCCAGGATGGAGCCCTGTTACAGATACCAAGAGTATGGAAAATAGGAAGGAATAGAGGGTGGCCTACAGTATCAAAGACTGCAGAGAGGTCAAATAATATAAGCAGGTTGTAATGACCATGGAAATCATTAATTAATGTGGTATGGTCTGTTTTGGTGGAGTGAGCAGTCCAGAAGCCAGCTTGTAGAGGATATACGAGAGAATAGGATGTAAGAAAATGGGGCAAGCGAAAGAATACAAGGCGTTCAAGCAGTTTAGAGGAAAAAGGCAGGAGGGTGACAGGACGATAGTTAGAGAAACAGGTAGGCTCAAGCTGGCTGTTTTTGAGTAAAGGTATAACTGTTGCATGCTTGAAGGAGGTGGGAAAGGTACCAGAGCTGAGAAAGGAATTGAAAATATGTGTAAGTGTAGGGATTAGAGTGGGAGCAAGTGTAACGATGCTCGCCTCAAGCAGGAAGCGACCCGCAGGGCTGAGGTAGGAAGGTGAAAGAACCGACCTGAGCTGAGGGACAGAGTCCTGATAGAGTTGTGAGTTGTAAGCCGAAGGTCAGGGCTGGCAGCAGTGTTGCGTAGTCGGTGTGGATGCAGAGGTAGAGGCAGGCTGAATACAAGGATAGTCGAGGTACGTGAGCCAGGTCTGGTAATGAGGAAGACAATAGGCAAGTGCGTTTCATGTACCCAGCATGAACAGAAACTTTGCTCGGCAACTTCCTGCTTACAGGGCTGTTCTGTTAAAGGAAGTTGCCAGGAGCAAAAATTGCCGATTTTGCCACAGAGGGTGAGCAAGAGCAAAATCCTGGACCAGACTCTGAAACGCAGCACAGATTTTGCCAGGGAATGAGGCCAAGAGGGCAAGTGGTAGATGCAGAGGAGGAGATAAGAAGCAACACATCCTCCTCTGACAGAGGAAAGAGTCAAGGAAGCAGAAGGAGAGTTAAGAAGAGGAGGTGTAGAATATGAGGATGCAGATGGGATACATTGATTGATGGAATCCACCTTTGTCTTGAAATTGTCAACGTCCAGAGGTGAAATGGTGGAAGAAAAACAGGTAACAAACGGTGGTCTGAGTAGAAAGCTAAAAACAGAGAAGAGTCTGCATGAGTTGCGAGTGTTGATTAGTGAAGAAAAGTAGATTTGTTTAGCCTGGGAGAGGGCAGAGTTGAAACAGGATAAGATAAATTTGCAGTGAAGGAAGTCTGCAAGAGCGTGAGATTTCCTCCAGAGGCGCCCAGAGGAGCGAGTGCAAGAGCAGAGCATGCATGTATGACAGTTTAGCCAAGGTCTCGGGTTAGAAGGGTGGGAACAGCCAAGAAAAAGAGGGGCATGTAGATGGAGAGAGGAGGATAGGGCAGAGATGTTGTTGTGGTTGTCAGATTCTGTAGCCAAGCAGAAGGAAGAGAGGAAGAAGCACAAAGTGGAGTCAAGAGCCGGTGGATTAATGGAGCGCAGGTCTCTGCAGAAATGAGGGGTAGATGGAGATGAAGAAGGGGAGAAGTGAGAGTAAATGAGATGAGGTGATGGTCAGAGAGAAAAAAAAGGGGAAATGGAGAAATCAGAGAGAGAAACGTTTGATGTGAAAACCAGGTCCAGGTAGAGGCCATCCTTGTGGGTGCTGCCTCAGTTCATTGGTGAAGGCCAAAAGAAGAAGAGGTTGGAGAGAGAAATTCTGCCTATGACCCAAGTGAACTAAATCCCAGTGGCATGTTTAAGAGGTCTCATCTGGGTAATTGATGCCCTTTCTACCCACATCTGACACCTATTAGTCTTTTAAATTTATTTTTAAAGTGAGACTTGGAAGGGGTTTGATTTCCTCTGGTTGCTCCCTTATGCGTGATCAGCAAGCACTTGTACAGCCGGAGTCCCCCTTCCCACCTCCCCTTATGTTTATTGGTTCTCTGATAAGGACAGGGTGGGAAAGGGGCACATAAAACAATTAATTGACAAACCGTTTTCCATTCAGAAGCCCCTAAGAAATGCAATGTGGGATTGCACCTTCAAGGCCCCCAGATAGGGTTCCAACTTCAAAAGGCTCTGCTGCCCAGAAGGCAGAACATATGGAGAAGTCCCAACACTTCTTGTGCTGAGTAACTTAAGGGAATATTTTCACATGCATTTCCCCGGTCAACAATCGCTAATTAAAGCTGCAGTTCAGGCAATATCCTGCACGTGTGTTATTTTTAATAAATCAGTTCTGTAGTAAGAAAAAATACTTTTAGCATTTTCTGTTTTTAAAAAAACAACTTTGAAAGACCAATTTTCTTGTATTCTATTTTAACAACCATTTGCTAAGGCACTGCCCCTTCATGTCCTGTCACAAGCCCTGGCACACCCCTTTGTCAGCCCTGCCCTCCCTCTAGCACATGTCAGTGCAGGAGTGCTCATGAATATTCATGAGCTTCCACTGAGTGGCAGAAGAAAAACATATGCCATCTCTAAAGATCTTGCCAAATTTTGCCGACCAATACATGGAGAACGAATTGACTGGCAGCTATACAGTTCTTTAGGCAATTAGAGATTGCCCACATGAAACTATTGAAGTAAAAAAATTAATTAAAAAAAAAAAAAAGACTAAACTGCAGCTTTAACTGGTGCTTGTGTCTTACACGTATTAACCCAGCCAGTTCCCGAGACATGGATTTCATGGTTTAACTGGTTTGTACTAAGCCTGTCGTGGTGCTGAGCCTGGTAGTCCCTTCCGGCATGGAAGGGGTTAATGGTTAATTTGTTGGCTCCCAGGTCTTGCTAAAAAGTAAAAAAAAATTCCCTTTACAATTCTTGTTATAAAGATTCACTCATTAGGCAGAGAAATCATTATTTCATGCGTATAAAATAAAAACGGGATGTTTCATGCTGTAAGTAAATGGGCAAGTATCCAGAAAGCCACCTGGAGCCCCTCGGCCACTGGGCACCTGACCACAGAGGCTAGGCTCCCCTCTCTCCCCCCCCCATCCCACCCCTCTTCTCCTCACCTTTGGTGCCGGTCCACATGCTGCTTCCCCCTCTCCCCCCCAGCTTGGTTGGATTGCATGCTGTTTCACCTCCCCTTCCCCAGTGTCATGGGGGGCGGAGCTAAGGGGATTCAAAGGAGCGCAGGGGAAGGAAGGCAGGCTGCTCCCTGAAAAGTTCCCGCCCGTCCCTTTATTTGTGTAATACCATGACAAACGTATAATATATTGTACATTATGTTGTATTTTCTTCCTTTTCAAAAATAAGTATACATGGGAAGGATGTTGATCCAGGGAGTAATCCAATTGCCAATTCTTTGAGTCAGGAAGGAATTAATTTCCCCCCTTATGAGATCATTGGAGGTTATATCACTGGGGGGTTTTGTTTGCCTTCCTTTGGATCAAAATACAGCTGAACCCAGTTATAACGCGGTTCGCGGGGGTAACATAATGGGACCGTGTTATAACCGGGATCGTGGAAAAAAATGGCCGCCGTGATCAGGACTTACCTGGAGCAGGGTGCAGGGGATCTGACACCACAGGTGAACACGGATGCCTGCAGTTCACCTCCCACAGCCTCACCACCCGCAGCCTCACCTCCCGCAGCCTCACAACCCGCAGCCTCACCTCCTGCAGCCTCACCACCCGCAGCCTCACCACCCGCAGCCTCACCCCCCACAGCCCCACAACCCGCAGCCTCACCTCCTGCAGCCTCACCACCCGCAGCCTCACCACCCGCAGCCTCTCCCCCGGATAGAGAGTGAGTGAGTGTGTGTGTGTGTCCCCGTTACCAATAAAGCTTTGAATAGATGTTTGCTTTTTTTTTTTTTTTACATCTATTCAAAGCTTTATTGGTAACGGACAGGCACACACAGACAAACACACACGACATCATTCTCGCGGCCCCACTTGAGGAGCTGGGTCATGTCCTCAGCCTGCATAGTGGTGCCGGCGGCCAGGGAAAGAAAAGGTAAGAGAGAGAGTTTGGGAGCCACACTCACACCGCGTTATAAGCGAATCTGCGTTGTTGCGGATCGCGCTATAACGGGGTTTAGCTGTACTCTACGTGAGGATACAGGATAAAGTATCTGTTTAAATTTAGCATAGGTTGAACTTGATGGACATATGTCTTTTCAACCTCTTATACTATGTAACTAGGTAACTATGTCTGCCATCTTTGAGGTGGGCATTCCATGACATGTGTTGCCTACGTCACGGCAGCTGTTTGGTGGGGTAGGTGTGCGTTAACCTTGCCAGCGGGGGCTCTATGGTGCAGATAACCCCTAAAGCCTTGTGGTGGCTGGTGGTAGCGAGTGGGCAGGGCTCATTTGTGCGTGATTCCCTGGGCCCCGTATCGCTTAACGGCCGGGCCATCGGGCGCCCGGCTTGGTGGGTGTGCGGCCGTGGTTGGTGTGCCATCGGGCACCCGGCTTGGTGGGTGTGCGGCCCGTGGTTGGTGTGCCATCGGGCGCCCGGCTTGATGGGTGTGCGGGCCATTGTTGGGGTGCCATCGGCCTTTACCCGGGGGGGGGAGAGCACGCTGGCAGGGTTGGCACTTTCCAGGGTTTATTTGTGCAAATAAAGCCATGGCCTTTGTACCTCCAGACCCTTTGTTGTGTGTTTATTTATTTATATGTGGGTTGGGGGAGGGATGGGGAGGTTCCTCGCTGGCTCCAAGGTCAGTGGATTTCAGCAGAGACTAATCTTGTAAAACAGCGGGCAAAGCTCATTGGATTTTTATTCTAAACATGTTTCAAAGGGAGTTGTAATGTTAAAGAAAATCCATTTAAGAAAAAGTAATACTTTAGGATTATAAGGAAATAAGCAGAGGTACTCGGCACCGCCCCCGCCCCGCCGCCCCCGGTGTACCTCATACACTTAAATCACAGGTGCTAGCATTTCAGAGTGTTCCTTTAATTATACCCAGTTTATCAACAGAATATCAAATCAGCTGTGCAGAATCAGGGCTGACGTGGAGACCCATTAAAAAGACAAAAAGTGTGCAAGCTTCTTCCACTTCTGCGTTATTAAATGACAAATGAGTCGTCGTGTTGTAACAGGAACCAGAAGGAGAATCTTAAGCCACAAATGCCCTCACCTTATCAGTGAAATGACCGACCGTGGAAGGCAGATGTTTATTCTGTAAACACTCTTTGCTGGACTTGATTAATTAAATGCTCTATCGGTGCTTGAAGAGAATATTAAGATGCACAATAAGTACTTTAAAATGTGTAGAGCCCCTGTTAAGTATCTCGATGAGATGTTTTCTTAGATCCAACCATGAATAGTGTCTAATTAAGTGACTATTCATTGCGGGAGAACTGGTGATCTGACACGCAGTTTAATCTGATTTACAAAGCACTGTTTCTCCAGTCCTCATACGGTATGGAGGACTTTTACCGACACGCCTGTTCAGTAGGCATGGCCATATTTTTTTTTATTTCGCTTTGCGGGCTACTGTGACACTAAGGGATTTATCCTAAATCACCTATATCATCTTAAATACGCGGCGATTAACATCGCCTGGAATAGAATAAGCACCTAGTGATCATATCGAGTTCAACGGGCTGTAAAGTGTCATATTACAGATTACTGCTTAGTAAATATGACCCTTAATGGGTCAAGCTCTTACCTAAGCCCAGCCTCTTACACCGTTTGAATACTGCACATTTAGAAGACATAATACCTGATACATTACACAAGGCACCAAATGTATTTGCCTGACTGACAGTTCATATAGGAGAAACCGTAGCACAGGGGTAGTGTCACTGCCGTGGAAGTGGGTGAGCCTGTTGAGTCAGCTTCTTGAGACCTTGAGCAAGTCAGTTTATTGCTATGCTCCTTACATCTCAGCCCTAATTTCTCGCTATGCACCATTCTGACTCTTGCGTTCTGCTCAAGGAAGTCTTCTCTCTACCCCTTTTGTATCTAAAGCCCTCTCCTGCCTTAAACCTTTCTCACTGACTGCCCCGCACCTCTGGAATGCCCTTCCCTTCAATATCCGACTAGCGCCCTCTCTATCCACCTTTAAGAATCATCTTAAAAACACACCTGCCTAAGGAAGCATATGAGTAGCTCCGTGGCTGATACTTTACACCTCATACATCGACCATGGCACCTTGCAGCCGCACTTACCAAAACAGCTTCCTACTGTCTCTGTACGTTCTTCCAACTTACCAATTAGATTGTAAGCTCTTCGGGACAGGGACTCCTTTTACTAAGTGTTACTTTTATGCCTGAAGCATTTCTTCCCATTATGTGTTATTTGTATTATTTGTTATTTATATGATTATATCACGTGTATTACTGCTGTGAAGCGCTATGCACATAAATGGCACTATATAAAGATATACATACATACATACATACTCTTAAGGCCCCAAAACCTAAATTGTAATGTAATAGTTTGTAGTGCAGTAGGCAAAGGGAGAGGAAGTGATTTTCCGAGGTGCGCATACTGTATGGGGCGAGGTATGAAGGCAAGTAATTCTGCACGAAGATTAATGCAAGTAGCTATAGCCCGTCTGTGTAAACTTGTGATGTGGGGAGAGTCAATAGGATGTTTAGGGTGGAGTTATATAACACACGTGTTATAATAATGCAGTGGTAAGCAGCACGAGCCTACAAAAGGGTAAAAAGTGGATTTTCACTTTGGATGCATCTTGAAAAAGGTCTCAGTGAAGATCTCACAAAAATACATATTTTTCCCCACCCCTTATAGAAATCGAATGTGTTGGATGTTCTGTCCTATGTGCTATTGTGATTCAGCCCGTGCACCTCGCAGTGATCGTATTTGGGGTTCTTTCTTCACATATATAGCTACGATCCCCACCAACAACATCTCCACTTGCTCTGCACTGGGGAGAGAGGGAGAGCGGGATTCTGGGGCGGCCACCGGCAGTGGGCACAGGTGATTTTCCACCAATGTCATTATCGGATGAAGAGTTAGCTCAATGGCAATAACACTGCCATTGAAGCAGGTGAACGCAGTAAAAAATGCCAGTGCCAGCTCTCCTCGTGACCCTGGACAAGTCACTTCCTCTCCCTGTGCTTCAGGCACTAGTTAGATTGTAAGCTCTTTGTGGCAGAGACTCACTGTGAATAGTACAACAATAGATCAAAATAGCAGCCGCTCCAAAAAAATTAAAAAATAGGGAACTCACCAGCAAAAGAAGATTAAAACCGATTTTATTTGGGCTACATAAAAAACACATGGACAAACAGTGAACGGATTCTCTCCCACGCGTTTCACGCCCCATGTGGCGCTTTTTCAAGGAGACTCACTTTGTACAGTTCTGCATACATTGTTAGCGCTATATTATAAAAAAATATGTGGTAGAAAAGGCACTTATTCATTCCCAGTAAGTATATTAGCCTCATTCCTGGTGTCCTAATCCCGATCTGGAGCGGCTTGTTTATTCCTAAAGAAAAAGGTGCCAGAGCCCAGTTACCCTGCAACAAAAATAAACAACAGTAACCCGGTGACACGTCACAAAGAATAATGTTTTGGTGCAATGCTTCTTTTTCTGCTCTCATGTTTCCTATCTGTCAAAGTCTTTACAAATTGCAACAAGTATTAAGACATGTATAGTAATTCTGTATCTCTGCGCAGTAACTTCCATGGGCAGCAATCTGCGTCACATAAAGGAGACTCTTAGGCTGAGCTCATGTGGCGGAGCGAGCTACTGTACGTGCCACCACACGCACTCCTGCAGCCACAGCGATGTGTGCACAATGCTGCAGGAGATTGGGGGGGGGGGAGTAATCGTGGGTGGGGCGTGTCGAACGCGTCACGGCGCTGGTTCACCCTCATTGGCTGAAACAGCTCACGTGACGCCGACATCACCCGACTGCAGCCCGAAATCTCAAATTTAGTTGTCGGGCCAAAATGTAGCAGCGTCAACACGCTACAGCGCCGCGGGCACCTGAGGAACTACAATAGGAAATCAGGTAAGAGTCCCGCAAGTGCCCGCACACGCAAGCGCGCGCATGTAGCAACGCCGCCACCATGAGCTTCACCTTACATTTGATACGAACATAGGAAGGAAATGGTGCATCACGTCAAATAAACTTCCTTTTGCATTGATGTGTAACCTTCTGCCCTCCGAGGATTTCGGTGCACACCTGGGGCAGGTTCCTGAGCCTCTCAGAACATGTGAAATGATGATGTTTTCTTCTTTTTGCAGGGGGGTTAAATTACCTCTGACCGCATTTTATAACATAAATTGAAACAATATTTTAAAAAATACAACTGTGTTATTTTGTCGTTTTCAGTCTCTTTCTCCCTCTTTTCTCTTTCTTTCTCCATCTCTCTCTGTTCCGTCTTCAAGCCATCTTCCACTTTGTTCATCTCTTTTCATTCTGTCTTTCTGTCTCACGGTCTCTGTCTCTCTGATCATTTCCTCCTGTTTGCTTCTCTTCCCCCCTTCTCTCTGCTCCACTCTCATGTTCTCTCTTCTGCCACCCCCGCCACCCTCCCCCATACCTCCCCCACACCTCCATCCCAGCCCCTGTGTGCATGGATCTATTTTAAGCCTGGCTGTGCTCCTGTGCTATCAATAATCCCTTTCACTGTATGTGAGTGGGGAGCTGGTTCTAGCTCGGATACCCACATGTAATCTGCATGATTACAGTGTTTCTGAGTATGGATGAATCAGAGGGAAACTCATTTTATTTCCAGGCTTTGATTACTTGGGGTAAGAAGCATCAATAAGATTTCTGCTGCCAGTATGATGTTAAAACCATTTGTGATCATCATGACTATAGTTAGTGGCCGTATTGTTAGTAACCCCCTTGGATCCAGGACACACTAGGGGCCCTTATATCATACTCGGTACAGGATTTCTAGTGGTCATCGCGTCACCGGTCCTGTGGAACAGCGAGGACCCTCCTCTTCCATTAGTGCTACATTGGGGATGCCACGATCATGTGATTGCTCAGGAGTGATCACATGATTACGACTTGCTGGAGGGGCCATTTCCTACTGTAACAAAAAAATAACCCTCAGCGGTAGAGAGACTAACATATTAGTGTAAATCTCTTATTATAATCTGCATTATTATAGCTATTGCATCTACCGTGAGCCCAGAACCACAAGGAGAGGGTAACTTTATGGCACCGTTTTGTCTGCCGACTGTGCAATCACTATTTACCTAATAATTTTCCCCGTGTGATGGAGACTGAGAAGCAATAACGGTTTTGTGCGAGGGAATGAGATCTCGGCGTGCGTGAATTACTGGTAATCCTTTAACCGCTGGCTCCTGTGAAGCATTGCTGGAGATCATGGATACTGGGAGAATTTCTCAAAGCTACTTTTCAGTTTCCTGGTAGGTGGGGCGGGAAACGACTTATTGGGAGTGGCGGGTTCTCCGTATGGGTTATTATTTTTTACATTTCACTAAAGTCCCCAGGATGCAAAATTGGGGCAAAACTAGTGCAACATATTTGCCCCAGATTTATCAAATGAACCAAATCCCGTCACTTTCAATGGGATTACTCTTCTTTGACAAATCTGGGGTTCTTTTTTTTGGCTGCTTCTGTCCCAGTTTTGTAGCCAGGAGATTTGACTAAATAGACCACAGACATTACGTCTATTAACTTGCAGTTTGTGTGTTTTTTTAGGTTAGTACAGGTGCGATACCGACCATTTACTAGCAAATCGAAATCAGTGCTAAAAACAAAACAAACCGCAATTAATATAAAATATATATATTTCTTGGAAAGGCTACACGGAACAGCAAGAGATAAACAACAACCCGGCACCTGTGTAATTATCATTTGGATTGAAACACAAAAACACTGCAGCGCCCCCATATGAGGTGGGGAGCCAGCAGGACTTTCCAACTAAGGCTTCAGCCCAGCGTGCTGTGACTCCTACTGACAGCACAGGCCGTGTATCCATTACCTTGTGCATGGAATAGTCCCTTTTTCACTTTATTGTGTGCATTTCTCCATTATATTGTATCTTTTGTACTTTATTTTGTTATATTGTACTGTAGTGTTTGTGAGAATAAACACACAGAAGGGCCTGTGCTAGTAGCCTTCATAAAATGTCTCGTTGGGCCTGTTACGTCCCCGTTTTTTTCAGTGTATTTATCACGGTATTCAGAAAGACTTTATGAAGGTTACTAGAATGCCCCCAAATGGATGAGGAGCGGCCATGTTCACAAGGCGATCTGCAGCGATCTGGGCCAGCTGCATAGAGAGCTGCACAGAGAGAGCTGCATCTTCCTGCGCATCTCGCCAACAATCGCAGGGTTTTAATAACAATTTTAATACTAGTGTACGTGAGCAGGGGGTCTCCGGAGCAGAACCACATTGATTTCAGGTCCCGAGATACAGGCCCCGTTACGGGGTGCCGGTATCTCCTATGTATTTACATGTCCCGCGTCACGTGACTGGTTCCTGTACCATTTGATATGTTCCATTTGTTAAAGAGGATGTGACATCACTTTAAAGGATGATGTCACATCCTTTAAAATGAATAGAACATATCACATGGTACAGGAACCAATGGGATTGTCTTCAATCCCATTTGTGTGTAATATCATGTGATATGAGCCATGTGGTTTTAAGGATGTGACATACCTCCCTTGGAGATGACATCACACCCTTTAAAAAAAAAAAAAAAACGTTCACATGATACAGCGTCTAATCAGATTGGAGTTGTACTATCTGACCCTAAAATGTGATGTCACAGGCCATATAAAAAGGCCTGTTCTGTCTCATTTTAGCTCAAGAAGATGACGAGGCAACTTCCGTTGCTGGATTTAACATGGGGAATGAATTGAAAGAAAGGAAGATAGAAGAAAAGAATGATAGAAGAAGGTGAAAGAAGATGAAAGAGAGAAGATTTTTGTACCTGATGCTGATCTTCAAGGAGGATGGAGTCGGATTGCAGTGGATGACATGGTGGGTTGAGATTTTCCTGATACTCAGGGATTCTGAGGGTGGAGACTTCTAAAGGTAAGATAAATATTGAATAGCGAATCAACCGCAGTTCAACCGCGGGTGCCGGGCGGCGAGAATGCAGCATGAGCACGGGGGATGCACTATTTACTCTGCGTGGCATTCAGGACATGGAACCACCACGCCCCCGAGAAGTTTTAGAATAAAGGCTGGAACAACAGTATGTAATTGTCTTTTTTCAGGGTTTTTCATTGTACTGTATTTATTTCTTTTTATGTTTTGGATTGCCCATTGACTGCTAATGTATTAATCTGTGCCCCTTTAGGGTACAGATAAATACAGTGACAGGCAATGCATTTTTTGGCAAATGCTTGTTTTCAATTGACTGTTATTTTTGTTTATTGTTTTCACTAAATTGTTTGGTATTTGGATGGCTTGTTTTTAGTACATTTTAGGATTGGTCAGCTGGCACCATTCTTTTTCTTGAGTTTGAGACTGTCTGGCCCTAAATCTGGTGCCTTAAGCCAGACAATCTTTTCTTATGGCTGAGCTGGCTAGGCCGTATGGCTGGCATCTCTTGTCACCAATCTTTTCCCCTTTGGCAAGTGTATTTCTTCACCACAGCTGCATCCCTGTCCTGTCTAGCTCAGCAGTTCCGCAGTGATGCATTCCTACTGACAGACTTGGAAAGAAGCTAATCAATACAATTTTCTAGAGGGATGGCTTGGTGGTCTAAATTGTTTGGCCAAACTCTGCTGCCTGTGTCACACTCTGCTGCCCAGCTATGTGCCTGTGGGCACTTGGTAGAGAGGCACATACCTTGTGACCCTTGTCACCTCCTCCCCTGACTCTGGCCAAATGGTCTCCCTCGGGACTATTCCAACATACAGTAACAAGATCCTGACTGTGATCTCCCAGAGAGCCCATTTGCCCTGGTGCCTGCATGACGTCAGCAATGGCCATTATGGGCCCCTCTTGCCCGTCAATCTTTTCGTCTTTGGCAGTTTAGAGAAAAGTAGAGATGGAGTTCCTGTTTTAATAACAATTAACGCGGAAGGAGGGAGTTCCTGTTACCGGTAGACTCCGTGGGGCTACCTATACCGACGATACTATTTCCTGATTGTGAGTTACTATATTCTCCATTTTTATTCAATAAATGTTATGGTTTTTACAATACTTTGTCCGTGGCTGTCATCCTCCTACGGACTTGCTGTGAGACGCCGGGCGTCCACATCTGATTGAGGGTCCAGACATCCGCTGATGAAACGAGGCACATATATAGTGTCCAAAGAAAAAACCTGTGTGTGTTAGTCTCACACATGGCCGTGTGAGTACTGTTAATGATCATTTATATTTTCATTCCCCTCTCACTTAACACTGTGATTATATCTCTGCAGAATATTGCATTTTCAATAATTGCATTTTTAAAAGGTATTTCTGTCTTCTTTTGCATGCGCTCATCTCTACTTTTCTCTAAACGTCTGACAAAGGATCAAGGGAAGATCCCCTGTGACGGAGCAGCAGCACACTAAGGGCCAGTATACACTTCTTCGGGTTATTTCTGTGTTTCTTTTTATTGTATCTGTGCATTCATTTCTTTTCAGGGAGTGCCGCAGTCACTCTTTTGCCCTTTAGTAGTTGCATGCCTTCATTGCTGCAGCATCCCTGGCCCAGCTGGCCCTGCAGTTCAGCCACCATAAGGTACCATTAAGCCTCCTTAAATGGGACAGAAAACCACTCAAGCTGTGCCCCAGTGATAAACTACATCAAGACCATCCAGTGGTCCCATTAAACCCAATAACTGCTACCCCTCCCAGATGTGACCTTCTGAATCACTGTTTCCCATCTGTCTTGTAAAATCGGAGTTAAATATGCTGTTGACCTCAATACGATTTCAGACCATAATATTATTATTATTATTACTCCTCTCTATAGGGCCCTTAACCTGACACAATCTGCTTGCATCTGGAAAATTAGATCCAAATATTTTCCTTTGCCCTTGGCATTGCCGCTGAGGCCCAGCAGCGCCACGTCGGACTTTCCATATTTTGCTCTGCTGCAGCCAATGTTAGCAGAAGGCCTTCCCAAAACATGCCTCTCGGTCACAGCCATAGTACATTGGCCTTTTGCTGGCCCAGGCAGAACTTTGATGGCCCCGGCAATTTTTATTTTTTTGTGGATATCGAATGGCCCACTAGAGCCCTCTGTCGGCCTCTGTTGCTTTCTGTTGATGAAACACGAACAAGTTAACAACCCGGCAGCCAATTAAATGGTTACTTGTCACGTCATCCAGCCACCTCCCACACAGAAATGAATACTTGTTGTCCTACATGGCCTACGTTTTAACTGGCTTTTTTCTTATGCAGCCACATTGTTTCTCTCTGGATGCTCTGGTTGATTTTAAAAAAATCTATTTTTGCCATCAAATATATGACCTATGTATCTGATTTTCATCTCACCAGATTTTTATATACTTTACCAACCTCCCCATTTCTGCTGCAGATGTTGCCACCCTAAATTCTGCAAGAGTGCGAGCCAACCTTGCTCGGGTCGAAGCCCTCTGCCGGAGGATATCGTTTGAAACGTAAAACATTGGAAGCGTGTCAGATGGGGAGTGTCTTTGTGTCTCCATAGAATCACCTCTCCCTCTGGTCTACTTTTTGCTTATTTCTTTCATTCTTATGGGGACATATTTTATAATCATCCCGTTTCCTTAAAATATTTATTTTACAAGATCGTTCCCATCACGGCACATTATAACCACATTGCTAAGCCACATGGAAGCAGGGAAACTAATGTTGGAAAGTGGTTCCCTAAACTCAATCACAGGCCTTAGAAGGCAGCTAAAAGAACATCTTCTCATGCTACTCAAACCAGATTGGCTGGGAATTTACAGCCCCAAACAAATGTCACATTTCCTTTTTACCCCAGAGAAAGAGAAGGGGTGGAAAATTAACCATTCACAATTTTGTTCTATGGTGTTGATGCTAAAATGACTTACACACATTGAAGTTCATTATTTTGGGGCAAATTAAAAACATCCATAGTTACACATTTAATGCGTGAGCTATGTTTCAATATTACCAAGTGTGGTCACTTTTGTGTTAAAGGAATCTGCTTGCGTTGCAAAGCTCTCTCTATTAACAGCATTGAAAAGGTTAAACAGTGGGTGGTCTGCTTCATCTACCAGAAATATTGGATCCCAATGTGTGTAGTCTAGTTGAATAATTTGACCTTCTTCTATGGCAGACGGTGTATATCTTCGAGATGGAAAGCAAATGTACCTGTGTCTCCTTCTTTTATAAAGATTTAATGAGACTATTGATTTAAGGGTGAACCTATAAAATAGTAGTTCAAATTAAACAGGGTTTCTTCTATGATTTGTATTCTTTGTCAATACAGTCAGGATAACATGTGATCAGAGCCGACAACAGGGGGGCGGGAGTGTCAGGACAACAGTCGGGTCCAACTTCTGATTTTGGCCACCTGGGCGGGCCTCTGCCTTGATGCTGAGGTGCACAGGGCCTTCTCCTCCCTCCCCTGCTCAACAATGTGAGGGCCCTCTCCCTTCCTCTTGGTTCAACAACTTGTACTGCCTGCCAAACCCCGCTCCTTCCCCCAACAACCTGTCAAAACCACCACCTACTTAACAACACAGGGCCCAGGCGAAGACTGTAGTCATGGGCCCTAGGAGAGCTGTTGGCAGCCTTGGTTGGGATAGAATGGGTGAAAGAACCATCACAAGAATCATAGCATGTTTCTAAAGACAAAGGAGCACAATGTTACTTTTATTTGGAGAGACATCTGCACCCTTTCCAACAGTATAACTACTGGAGAAAAGGGGGAGAAGGAAAAGGTCTCAAAGAAAACGAAGTGTGAAAAGGCTACCTCAATATGTCAGAAAGGCCTTAGGAGGTAGTACATTGAGAGTTGCCTCTCGGTTTCAAATATGTCCTGGGCACAGAGTTATGGTGACAATCAGTGGCAGATTTTCCATTAGGCCCGGGCCTAGGGCGGCAAAATTTGGGGCGGCAAAAATGTCCACCCCCATATACATTTGTCCTACTACTCTTGGGGCTATCGGGCCTGTCGGTCGCCTCCTTGCTGCCGCCCTCCTTCGGCTTCTGAACCGCAGCGTCAAAGTTATGTCACACGGCGTCTCGTTGTCACGGCAACGCAACGCCACAGCATTAAATGACGTCATGACGTCGCGATAACATGGCAACGTGATGCCGTGTGACATTACATTGGGGACGTCTACAGCATCATTTGACGCTGCGGTTCAGCAGAAGAAGGGGGCGGCAGCAAGGAGGCGGCCGCCACATGTAAGTGCCCAGAGGTGGTGGATTTTCAAATCTGCCACTGGTGACAATACATGGTTACATTAAATGAACAGAGGTTATACATTCAATTTACAGACATTTCATGGACAGGGAGAGATAATATATGTCATGGGCTTATGTAACAGTTACAGACAATTGGTTAAATTAAAATGTCAGAGAGCTGGTCTTGAAATTACTTATACTGGAGCCGGCTTTGAAAGTCTACGGTAGAGTGTTCCAGTTGTGAGGTGCACGGTAACAGAAGGAGGAGCGGACGGATTCCCTGTTGAACCTTGGCACAGTGAACAGTCTTTTGGAGTCAGATCTCAGGTGATAAGTGCTGTGTGTGGTAGGGATGAGGAGCTTGTTCAGATAGGCGGGTAGCTTGCCCAGAAAGTATTTAAAGGCAAGACAAGAAAAATGTATTTAGCCGAGTCCCCTACCCTGCCCCAGTGTGGGCAACTGGCCAGCTGCTCGGCGGGACCCCGTGTGATCGGGGAGAGGTGGCGGCGGCCATTGCGGAGCTCGGCACGCATTCGCAGTGGCTGCCGAAGCGGTGGCCATCTTGGATTGCCTGAAAGGGGCTTTACATGACTACAAGTCCCAGAAGGACTTGCGAGAGAGCGCGCGAATGGCCATCTTGAATTAAGGATATCCTCCGCAGGACTAACGGAGTATAGGCAGTCTGACGGAGGCATAAAGGAAGAAGGTAGTGTCCAGGGAGCAGTAGTTTCCTGGACTAAGCCTAGACCTTGCCCCCCTAGGCCCAGCTAGGCCCTGAGCAATTATAGCTCCGTATTGTAGGGAAGGCCCCAGATAGGGACCCTCCTCACCTTAGTGCTACTGCTGCTCTACTGCGCCGTTGGATGGACGTCCACACGGCGGACTGAAGCCTGGAACCCGGCTGCACATGGCAGCACCGGAGAGGAATCCTTCCGCTGGAGATCACCACGTGGACCGCTCCTTGGGCAAGGTGTGAGGGGAATTGTTGGACCTAACAGAGCATCCTACCGTCAATATACCCTGGTCAGGCTTGTGATCAGGAGTAGCTCTACCTCACATTTGGGTGGGGGATTGTTCTGTGGACACCGGGTCTTTAGGTGCCCAGGGCACCCTCAGAACTTTGGGGGAAACACATTGGAGTGTTGGGTATTACAGCAGTGTATTATCATTTGTGTGTGTAATTGTTGCATTGCACTTTGTATAGTAAAGATCAGTTATATTTATATGGTGTGGTGTTATGTTGTTATTACGGATTGTATTGTGTCCTTTGAGGACCCATCCCACCAATGCTGGGATCCCACATAGGTGGAGGCGCTGCACAGAAAGAGAGAGTGAGCTCACCCCAGGCTCCCAGAAGCGGAGGCTTAGGCTAAGGCCCCGCTGCCTAAGAACCACGCGCCCGCACTGCAGACAGGCGGCGCGTGGAGAGGCACTTGGGGCTTTTTCCGGTCCAAAGGGATCATTTTTGCGAGCGGGGGGGGGGGGGGGCGTGGCCAAACGGGTCGGGGGGGTGCAGCCATGACGGGGGGGGGGGGGTCACGGCCATGACGTGAGGGGGCAGGACCGCCCCTCAGCCGTTTAGCCCCTCAACTGCTCCCACACACAGACAGGCATTCACGCACTCAGGCACACACAGACAGGCACTCACGCACTCAGGCACACACATACACACACAGACAGGCACTCACTCACAAATACAGATGGGGGGTGGGGGGGGGAAGCGGAGCAGGGGGGGAATCGGAGGGGGGACCCCCCCCCCAAGAGAGTCTGTGGGAGGGAGCAGGGGGGACTTCCTTGGTGCTGCAGTTTATTTAAAATCGCTGCTTTCCCCCACACTCTCCTCCCCGCTCCCCGAAGCCTCCCCTCCTCATTGGCTCACAGCCACACCATGTGACGCGTCGCAGCTTGGGATTACAATTCTCTTGAATCCCCTAGCGACTGACGCGTCACAGCGTGTAGTGAGCTGTGCCGTGAGGGGGGACTGGGACCGGCTCGGGAGGATTCCCCTGCTGGTGGGGAACGCTCGTGCGGCCGCCCGCGCCACCGGGCGCAGCGGGTCCCAGCCCTTAGGCCTCCTGTGAGCAGACACGTACAGCAGCACGCGTAGTCGCCCACGGGTATCCTTTAGACATAGGGAAAGTGGGCAACATGTACTTTGTGTCTAGACTCAAGTGATGGCCAATGTAGTTTTTCTAGCATTTCACAGTGATGTGTGTTATACAAATGACATTGTAGTACAAAGCGGCATATTGAGCTACAGAGGATGACAAGTTTGCTAAGGTGAGTTTGGGGTGCTGTACCATATATGAACATTTGGATCTCATTACCCAGAGTCCCTAGCTGCAGTGGGAGCCCTGTATGATATGTGAATATGGGGTAAGGCAGGTTTGTGGACTTGTCTGATACGTACATTTTTTTACTTATCACAACTAAATGGAAAACAGCTGGAGAAACAGGTTTGTCTTTGATCTACCAACTTTTTACTATTACTTTTAGTAAGTCTGCTGACTTTTTCTGCTGGGGTGACAGAGTACACTAGGGCCAGTTTCAATATGACATCTTTGTTAAACGAGTTAAGAATGATATGTCAAATATTAAACATATGGGCATTTGTCTTATTGGAGGGGCAGGGAACGCAGGCTGTCTAGCCCCGCGACAGAGAGGAACCCAGAGGAAGCATTCACGTGAGGGTGGAACCATTCTCACCTTACAAAGGTGTTTCATCTCAAATGAACAAACTCATTTTGAAATGCATTAAAAAAGTACTTGTTTACAATAATGCATTAATCACCCACATGTAACGCTTTACAGCTGCAGTCCCATTTAGGAGGAAGCTGGACCGGACTTTACCCTTCTGAGGCCCTAAGCAATCTCACGTTTAGGAGGCTCCCAAACATTAGAAATAGATTTATTATTCTGACTGAAGGGACCTTTGAACATGTACATATGAAACTGAAATGAATGAGGCATTATACCAGCATTGTTATATACAAAGATAACGGTTTATAGCTCAAATTAACAGTGTTTGCGCATGACATTCATTTTAATACTAAAACATTTTTTTACGTGATTTTCGTAGAGAGCAAAGTCATTGATGATGTCTTCAAATGAGAAGCTACGAAGTTTGTCAGTCGATGCACGTGATGCTTAGGGTCATAGCTGGATGAAGATGTCCTTATTTATAGAGAATCTTCTTTTTCCCCCTATCTTCTTTATTTAACATCCGATTTTAAAACTTGAGATGCATCATTTGTTTTCTATGTTTGGGGCCCCTCATATTGAGCCCCTGAGCTGTAGCTTAGTTAGTGTACACGTAGGTCCGGCACCGGCTGGCAGTGAACTAATGACAGTGACAGGTTAAATGGGTTATAGCTTTGTAAATATGTTTTAAATCATATTTCAACGTTTATTTTTTCATTTACTACAGGGACTCCGTGGAAGGGGGCTATTATAGATCCAGGGTCATGTCTGGGGTATGAATAAACCCAGCTAGCTTCAACTCAGCCCTCTTTCCAAAGCACAACAAGTCCTGTATACTGTATTTTCTTTACTTTATTTAGGAAGGCAGCAATAAAAACAGGCACTTGTGGATAAGATGTTTGTCGGTTAACGTCCACCTCTGTCTTTTTCTGTGCAGTGGCTGCAGCGGCGGTGGCAGCGGCTGTCTGCTCCTCCTCTTCTATGCGGGCCCTTTCTAGTTTCATGGCTGCCTCTTTCTGAGCGTATGCGGCCCTGACACGTGTGGCCTCTGCAGTGGCTCGCGCCTTGGTGGCGTTTGCGCTTGCGCTAGACACGTGAGATTGCACTGATCTTGCTGACCTTGACGAGTGTCTGGATGTGCTGGAGCGCTGCGATGCGGTCTCCAGGAGGAGCTCTTTTCTCTCGCTTTGGGCGTCCGTGATAGAGGTTCGCACGCGGCTGTCACGTGTCAAGTCAATATTATGCTGTAAGTCCCTTTCTTGCAGGCTTTCGCCGGTGTTAGCCCTGGCTAAGTAAGTGATGTATGCCGCTGACAGCTCTTGGTAGCGTGCGTGATCTATCTTTAATTGAGTTATTGCCTGCTCGAGCTGTTGTACGGAATTGCCAGCGCCAGCGACATTGCGGTTCCCAAGTGTGGTAGTTTCCCAGGCCTTCTCTAATTTAGCGCAGTGCGCTTCAATTTCAATCTCATATTTTTCGCGGGCTTTTTGTGTCAGTGTAACTATCCGTTTAGGCCTTGCGTCTGCCTGCGCCTGTTGCAGTTGCGCAGCGGTCTCTGTGTCTGAGTGGTCACTCTCCTGCATGATGTCTGGTGAGGATCTGAGTTCTGCCATGCTGCAGGTGTGTGTAGGCCTTTAGCCAATGCGTGTGGCCTGTTACCTGCGTCAGTGATGGATGACTATCTCAGATAGTGCCGGTAGGTGTCCTGCAGTGGTAAGCTTAGGGGTAGCTGTACTTACAGGTGTCCGGTGGCTCTGACCCGTGTCCTGGCGGTGTCTGGTGGCATGGCCCTTGGTGGCGCTGGCCGTGGGGACGTGCGCAGGGTTAGGTGAGATGGTAATCCCTCACTGCGAAGCTGTGCAGAGGGTGGACTCAAAGACAGAAAAGATCAATCAAAGTTCTGTGTATAATGCACTTGTCTGACTGCAGTGCTGTAGCCTGGTGTAAAGACTGCTTGGATCTGTGTGCAGTGTAAGCTGCTTGCTTGGAATGCTGCAGAAGTTGTGTGAGCTGCAGGCTGTTTAGAGCTGCTGCAGGTTGTGTAAGCTGCTTGCTGTTTGTAAGGCTTTTGCTGTAGAAAGTCTGTGCTCTTTGGTGTAAAGCCTGCTGCTCTGTCTGCTGTCTGGGGTGCAGATACTATTCTGTATAGCATAAGGGTTGTGAGTAGCAGTTCCTGTGTATCCCCAAGACACACGGTCTTCTTTTCACTATTCTGGATCCAGGGTCATGTCTGGGGTATGAATGAACCCAGCTAGCTTCAACTCAGCCCTCTTTCCAAAGCACAACAAGTCCTGTATATTTTCTTCACTTTATTTAGGAAGGCAGCAATAAAAACAGGCACTTGTGGATAAGATGTTTGTGTTGGAAAGGTGTATCTCTGTGGGTGCTTTGTAGTAAGGGCAGGTGAAAAGAATTGGCCTTGCCATAGGGGTGTAACATGAATGTACTCACTCTGGATACTGCTTGTGACACAGGGATAGGGGTCAGGCCATACTAACTGTCAGCAGGGACAGGGGGGAATGGGAAAGCCCATTAACTTGGAGGACTGGAGATGTTGCCAGGGCAACCAGGGGTGTGACAGAGGCAACATAATGTTTCCATTCCATCTGCACTGGGAGTGAAACTGCAAGGAAAGTAACATCCAAATACAGCTAGCAGGCAGAAGTGCCAAGGAAAGGGGGGGAGGGGGTTGAAACAGAGAAGGCAGAAATGGGTATTTCTGTTCCATGACAGGGGCTGACGGCATATCTTAAAGCTGCCATTTAAAAATAAAAAAATGTTCCACTTTTACATATGCATCAATACACTTCACACAATGATAAGTAATTTGCTAAGTTGCTGATCGATCCGTTCTCCTGTGATCAATCAGCGAAGATTCGGACAGGGGTTCATTCATTAAATGGCTGTCAGTGCAGCAGAAGAGGACCAAAGATGCAAAGTTTTGTGGGGAAGAGCATGTGACCAGGCAGTCACTAGATAAAATTGGTGCACTGCTAGAGAGGGAAGGGCTTAAAAAGGGTTGTGCCAGGGACTGTTTCAGAAGAGGACGGGGATGTAAGTGGTTGCTATAAAAACAAAAAATGCTTGTTACATTATTATACATTAAAAAAAGTAATTTACAGGTTTAAATACTACAAGTGTTTTCTCTAAGTACAGAACTGATTTATTTATTTAAAAAACAAAACAAAAAAAAACACACATTTGGTCCTATGCAGAAAGGCATCAAAATTGTATTGGTTTGAAATGCATGAGGGAGATTTAAAGCAGAAAAATGGTACATTTTCAAGCAACGCGTAGGGAAGCCTTGCTAAATCGGGAGGGGCGTCTGAAAAACCCATTTGACTTTCTCTGGGAGAAATAAGAAATTATCTGTCAAAAAAAAGAACGAAACCGTTAAAATGTGGTGTCCCCCCCATCACGTAGGCGTAGGCGGATCAGGAATGATAAAACCCAGCAGAGCCTCCCAGTTTCATTACCCAGAAAAGCAGTGTGATATGGGTCACGGTTTCTTCTTTTTTTTTTTTAAATGGAAAATAGTTTCTCGAAGTCCTTAGGGCAGAACATGGCAAAGCTGCAAAGACCTCATCTCTCTCTGATCCTGTAATACAGCGCTCGTCCCAAGAAGGATTTCATGAAAAACACAGCAAATCAAACTCTCCTTATATAATATTCAGGCTTATTTTATTAAAACATTTCTACTAGGGAATCATAGAATACTAATCGGATCAGTAACCCTTTCAATGCTGAAAAGGGTAGGCAGCAAATTATTCCTCTCTATTACCCAGATCCTCAAAGCTCCGTCAAGTGACTTAACCAGGCGGTAATTAACTTACGGTCATGTTAACGCTAACGGTGTATCTTAACAGGACAATAACGCAATGCTCAGGCATGCTGGTCTCTCGTTAATTTTAACGGGGGTAGTGAGGACATGCAATAATATGCAGATGAGTTGTTCTCATAACATCGCATGTCCATAACATTCTGCTAAGGTAACGCAGGGAGTTTACGTTACATTTGTTAGGTCAAGGGGTCTGAACTCCAGCCCTCAAGCCTCCCCCTCCCTCCAACAGGTCAGGTTTTCAGGATATCCCTGCTTCATCACAGGTTTCTCAGTCGCTGCTTCAGCACAGGTGGCTCAGAGACTCAGTCAATTGAGCCACCTGTGCTGAAGCTGGGATATGCTGAAAACCAGACCTGTTGGGGGGGGGAGGGGGTTTGAAGACAGGAGTGGAGCACCCCTGAGTTAGGTCATATGTAAACTTGGTGTTACTCCCATCCAGACCCTGAAAAGGGCCTTTCACAAGCTCTGGATGAATGGAACACCAGTTACACAGTATATAAGTTAACTAACATAGTATTATATCCAGGGCTCGACAAATGCGGTCGCCCGAGGTGACTGCATTGTGGCCGCTGTCGACTGCTTACCTGCGGCAGTGTCCTCCGGCGTCTCCCGGTTTTCTCCGTCTTGATCTTTAAAATCATGTTTGGTTTTTCTCCTGCAGCACTATTCAAAATTGTTGCCATGGTAACGGGACACGGCGGCGCCACGTTACACGGCGTTGCGCCGTCACCGCAGCCATTTTGACAAGACAGCAGAAGGCCGGGAGACGCCGTCAGGACCTCACAACTGGACCCCGCCACACGTAAAAAATAAATAAATGTCTAAAATGTTTGGTCCGATATGAACATGTTCAAATTCAGAGTAGATTGATCTATGATCGGGTATATTTGCCCCAGATATGCAGCATGAAAACAGAGGCAATGACAGGGATGAGTGGGTTTTGACCCAGTTTATATCCCTCTCCCCAACTTGTTAAAGGGTCTTGATCGGAGTATCGCTTAGACATGGTTACCGTTATGTGACTGGATGATAACACAGCTCAATGCTACAATATCATGACGTTGAGCTAATGCGAATGAGATGTAGAATGTTCGTTGCTTTTGCATATAATTAGCTTTGAGGATACACATTACCTCAGGGAACATACTATCCATTCCTGTTTTAGGTATGAGTCTTGATTTAATGGAGCTTTCATGGATCTGAGCCTATGAGAGGAAAGGTGCAGATATTTTGTAATTAGGCGCACACACAGATTTTGCTGCTCAAAAAGCAAAGAAATAATCACTTTTTTGTAGAATGTGGTATTGAAAAAGGTAATTGAATGGAAGTTTCATCAACAAAATGTTTAAAACAAATGATTGTGGATTTGAACTTTTAATGGAACAAACTGCAGTCCTCAAATGTAAATGTGGGGGCTTAAGTATCAAGGAAAAGGGGAGCAATTCTGGGGCAACGTAACTGCACCATACATATGTATGTATCAAAGAAAAAAGTCCAGGAGTTCATTGTAAAAGTCACAGAATTTATCGTGGTTTATTGTATTTCCATTTAGGAAATCCGCTCTCTGATTCTCCCTGGGATATGTATAGCGGTTCCCACTCGCAAGTGACTCTCGGCCCACTTGAAAACGGGACAAGATTGTTCCAGAAGACTTCGACTTCTTGTTCCTCCCTGCTTTTTTATATATGTGACTGCTGTTGAGTTGTCTGAGCGAACGCTGTAATTACCTGAATTATAGCCTTTAACGCCAAGATATTTGCTGGAGTTTTGTGAGATTGGGTAAGCCACTTTCCTTGAGCTATTTTTGCCCCAAATTGGGCTCGACATCCTCTGCAACTTGCGTCGGTTGTGACCATGACCCATTCCTGATCTTGCTGTGAACAACCTTGCTTTAGATTGTGGTCTTGTTCCCACCATTGTAAGGACATTTTTACCTTTTCTGGGATCCATATTATCTGAAACAGATCATTTTACCAACTGACCCATAGGTCGATGAAATTGATTTGAAATATTCTCATGTGCCTTCTTGCCAATCTTACGACCTATATCAGCGGTGCGCAAACTGTGGGGCACGACCCCCAAGGGGGGCGCGACACTGCCGACGGGGGGCGCGGGGTTTACAGAGGCCCCGCGTGCTTCCCGAAGGCACTTAAATTAAGTGCCGGGGGAGCTGCAGGGCCTCTGTAAACCTAACTTACCGTGGCTCCGGCGGCTTCCTCCCTGCGGCGCCATGGCAACGCGGCGTCAAAATGACGCTGCGAGGTCATGTGACGTCACGTTGCTATGGCAACGTGACGTTATTACGCCGGAGCGCGGGTAAGTTGGGGTTGGGGGGGGCGTGGGAGCGAGGGGACAGCCGTCAGGGGGGCGCAGGGAAAAAAGTTTGCGCCCCCCTGACCTATATAGTCGATGAGAACTTCCCTGAGATAGTGATGCATTGACGTCCTTGAAGCCAATCTTTGCTTCACATCACCCTGACTCTCTCTCTTATATCCTTTCTTTTGCCCTTTGGAAGACCAGGCCTCAAGCCGTATTGAACTGTACGCCAAGGAACTTTAAGATTTGAGACAGTATTAGTTGACTTTTTTCTCGATTGATGATCATGTTTCTTTAGCAGATCCATCATACATGTGAGGTGCTGCAATAAAATACCTCTGTCTTTGGCCTTTATAAGGATGTAGTCCAGAAAATAAAATATATAGATTCCTTCCATTCTGACTTCTGCTATCAAAGTTATCAGGACTTTCGTAAAAACTCTTGGGGAAGTCGCATGACCAAAGGGTAATGCCTGTATGCTCTGAAATTTCTTAAGGCCATTCTTTCATTTTGTCAAGATGGTCCCACAAATCTTCTTCCTCTTCTTTCTTGAGGAAGAAAAAATACTTTTGCCTCCAGAGGCCTTCTTGATAATCATATCCAGCTTCTGCATGAACAGTAGATTACCTTAAAAAGGAATCAGCGATAGATTGGTCTTCGAGGAAGCATCTGCAAACCAGGGATGTAGCCACAAGGCTCCTCTTGCTCATACTGATAGGGCCATAGATCTCTCCGCCAGCCTTATGGAATCCAGCAATGAAATCTGTAGCTAGCTTTATCTCTGAAAGTGTGTTAACGATCAATGCTGACTTGTCGCCCTTCCCCAGAGCTTCTTCAATGTTGCTGATCCACAACTTCATTGCTCTGGAAACAGCGGTGGTTGTTATCGCCGGTTTGCAGGTGGCTCCTGCTGCCACATACAACTTTCTTAACGCATTCTCCATGCATCTATTCATTTGATCACGAAAGAAATGCTGCACCATCTATTGGCAAAGTCGTCTTCCTTGAGAAGCTGTAGAGAAATGCAGAGCACAGCGAAGAAAGACCAAAAATCGGACTTGTCCGATTTGGGTCTTTCTTCGCTGTGCTCTGCATTTCTCTACAGCTTCTGAATCCTCTTCTGCAGATTGCATGCCCTGTATGCCTTGGATTACTGCAAACAGACAGGTAACAGACTTCATTGTTGTTTTTACCTTGTCAATATATGAACTGTATACTGCCACACTTGATTGGGAATATTCTTCTGTGTTGTTCTTTGTGGGTCGTCAAGTGGACACCACTAGACACGGACCCTTTCTTGTGCTATACTATACATATTGCATACGGACATCCTCTCAAACATACAGGACATTTAGAAAATTCATGTGAAATAATAAGAAAGAGACTTTTTCAAATAGAGCCACATGTGATTGTTTGAGCACCATTTTCCCATACTACAATTATCGTGTTCCTTGAGAACCTACCAACAGCTGCGTCCACCTTTGGAGGGTTATCCCCCATCCTTCCGGTTCCTTTGCTTTAAAAAGGATAAATCCCTGTAAATTTCCTTTATATTGAAACCTTATTAGGCAGGCCCCACTCTTTTCTTATGATCCACTTGATCACCTTGTGGACTGGAAATGACTCTTTGACGTCCTCCAAAAATACGATAGTTGATGTGAGAAGGCTAATCCTTATTGTCAATTAGTAAAATATCTTTTTCCGCTTTTATTAGTGGCTCACCCAGATCGAGAACAAAAAAATGACTCATCCGTTCCGTCATCCTCTTCAGATGACTCGGGTTCCCTCTCAAACATCCTGCACTAATCTTCCCCTGAATTGTCATATGAAATCAGTGTCCTATGCATCAGGATCTGGGTCACTTGTGACCTTTGGCTCTGGACTGAGATGTTGCGGCCTCTAAGCCCTGTGTCACTGCATCCGTCATCCATGTAAAGAAATTTTCCATGGGTTCTGCAGATTCTCTGGCTGTTTCTCTCAGGCAGCCCTCGAAGAGCTTCTTGCTTCCAGCACTGGTTTGTCATCGGCTGTACTGTATTTAGTCTTCCTATCCACCTTTCTTTTAACTGCAGGCTCAACTGGTCTGGCAACCGCTTCCTCTCACTAGATGCCTAGGGTACTGAATAGAACAATCATGAGTACTGGTCTTTCTCCTTTGCAACACAAATAAAAATTCAAAATAAAAAAAATTAATTAACTAACTCCCTCGGACTTACCTTAGGCTTTTGGCAATAGTAGTCTTGAGACAGACTCCATTGTAGCTATTAAATACAGGCTTAGATGAATTCACAACCTTAGATGAATTCACAACCTTAGATGAATTCACAACCTTAGATGAATTCACAAGCTTACCTGTAACTTGCTCAGTTTAAGGCAGCAGTGAATGCTCCACACTGCTTGCCTCTTGTACTTCCTGGTCTGGTCACATGGTTTTGTTACATCACGATTGCATGAGATTGGGTCTCCCAGCGAGAGTTTTGGAAGTTTAGGCCCATCCAGGCACTTCAGAGCGGTTCGCTGATTTGCCTCCATTCCTGGAGAGGGGAGATACCCGCGTCCTGTTCCCCATGCAGCAGCATATTCCTCCTTTGCATCCGCTGCTATAGACTCCTATAGGCAGTGTGGTTGTCAGTATACCTGTGCACATATTCATGAATGTGCTTCCACTGTCAGGAGTGCTAATGCCACTATGAAGCTGTGTATGGTGGAAAGAAACCTATCTAGTATGCAGAGAAAGGTTTCATGGTGGATACATGTAGTCACCTTTCTCTGCATACTAGATAGGTTTCTTTCCACCATACACAGCTTCATAGTGGCATTAGCACTCCTGACAGTGGAAGCACATTCATTTATATGTGCACAGGTATACTGACTACCACACTGCCTATAGGAGTCTATGAGCCTCTGCACATTGTGTTCTGTGTTTAACAGCCCACTCCTTTACTATTCAGGAGTTAACCAGTTGCTGTTAGGTGGCTACATGTTGGATTATAGAGAGAGTCTATACTTTCCATTTATGGATTTATGATTTGCAAAGTGAGCACACACTGGTTTTAAATACTGATCTTTTTGTCTGTACCTAGCATATTACTGTACAGTATGACCCATTTCACCTTCACCATCTGGGACCTGTCTGACACCTGAGACAGGTATTGAACAGCTGATACCAGCGTACACCTAATTAACCACTAATAGGGATTACTGTATACCGGCTCCCTGGGACAGTTTGATCCAATTAACCTCAAATTGTCGCCTTACTTAGTTACCCGGAATATCATATATATTCATCATAGGGTATCATATATGTGTGTCATTTCTTGAATTTTAACACCCATTATTTTAATTAGTATAGCATTAAAAATTATTTTTAATTTTCACATCATACATCAGGGGGTATTGAGTGCTTATAGTGGGTTCTTGCTTCTTTATTATTCCACCTGTCAGGCAAGCACCAGACGGTGTGTGAGTATCGGGTCCTCAGCGGGAGAGAGAGACTGAGATCTCCCCGGTTAGGACTGAAAAAGGCAGTCAGAATAAACAAACAAACTCTACCTCAGCTAGTAGGACAGAAAAAAGACTACCTGGAAAGGAGAGGTGTGGCTAATTATAGGATCTTATACAAGGGTAGAGTTTTTTTCTGTCCTATCTCAGCTAGAGGGTGGCACTTAACCCACTGATGACCACTGCCTTGTGGACGAGGGAGGGAGAGAGAGAAAGGGAGAGAGAAACAGAAGACAAAAGAAAAAACAAATGGGTGCATACGGTCCGTGGAATGGGTAACGGGACAAAAAGAGGACTGGCACTCCAGTGTAAACAAAAAAAGGGTGAAGTTTAGTACTGAACGATTCGGCTCTCACAGGAGCCTTTTTCAAGAGACTTAACCCATTGGTGACTACTGCCGTGGGACGACCAGGAGAGATATATATATATATATATATATATATACACACACACACACACACACACACACACACACACATACACATATACACACATATTTTTTAGGGGGAGGGATAGGTTTCATTCACAGATAACATTCCAAGAGACACTGTTTTTAAGTAAAACCATTTCTTGCTTTACTCATTGTAACATCGTCGGAAGAGATCACTGTATCTCGAAAGCTCGCACAAATAAAAGCATTCCGTTAGCCACAGAACGGTATCGTCTATTCGTTTTTGATTATTAAGTTCTGCTAACATGGTACAGATACCTCTACACATATACATATACATATACAGCACAAGCTGTGCACACAGAGCAAAATTCGAGCAAAGGGTCTTGATACATTCAAACAAATGCCCCTATTAAATATGCTGTGACACCACGTTCCCTTAACTATGAAATACTCCATTAATTTAACCCACTGACTGCCAGAGGGGTCTGCAGCGCATTGCAGGGCAAATCCCCTCTGCCAGGCAACGGCACAGCATCAAACACAGAGTCAAAATAATTCTGTTCTGCGCCGCGCTAAGGGAAAGGGACGGAGAGCCAGCGGGACACGGGCTGGAAATCACCCGGGGGAAATTCTCTTTTTCATTTTGTCATTTTCTCATAATTGTTCTGAGTACAGCTCGGAGCGAGTGCTGGGAAACGGAGGCACTGTTACAGTGTGATCGTACGGAGAGAAGGGAGGAAGCTGGGAAACTGAAACCAGTACATCCAAGGGGGACATGCATCAGAGAAGTATGGGAGGGAAGAAAGGGTTTTGACGCATTGCACTGTTACGTCAAGCACAGTTACAGAGGGGCATATGTATCAAGGCAACGCCAGTGCAGTTCTGGGGCAAAAGAATTGGCCTTTTTTTTCCAATCAGATTTGTTCTTCAGTACATGTGTGTAAGAGATGTGTGCAGAGGTATGCAATGGAGACCGTTTTTAAGGTGAAATTAAAATAAGGCTTTATTGCGCCTGTCCCTTTTAACACAGCAAAAACATATGAAAACAACAAACGCCTATCCCTGTTTAAGGGCTAACTTACTGCCCCAGTCCCTTTCTCCAGGGCTGGAGGGATAATCCCATTACCACCTTATTCCCCAAAGTCTCAAGAGATACCTTAAAGCAGGTGTCCCTTCATGTCAGTCTCTGGTAGGTTCCTGGGTCCCCTGTGTCCAGGAATATAGGTCTTTGGGTGTCTTGATCTCAGCAGAGCCTTTCTGCTCAAGACTTCTTTGCTCTTTGCAGCACCCTTGTGTACTGAGGAAAAATCTCCTTCCTGTTTCAGGGAACAGACTTTTCCTAACAAACCTCTAATCAGCCAGGTGAAGTTGGTAAACTGCTGGATCCAATTAACCAACACACTGCTGGATTAGTGGCATATTCTGAACAGGGATAGTTCCCTGTTACAATGTGGCTCAGATTGGTTGCTCCAGAATTGTCTCACTTTTGCCTTATATACATAATGCCCCAGAAAGTTACCCCCCTTAAACTTAGGGAGAAAAGGTGATGCACAGAGGTGCACAATATGATACATCTTATCATAATATGTCCACCATGTAACACCTCCCTACCTGCTCCTTTTGACACTCGCCAAATCATAAGCTGATGTACATGGAGCCTACGTTAGACAGGTTGACCTTTAGAGGCAAAAGATTAATGTAATGCCACTGTGTCCTGGCTGTGTCCCTCACTACAAGATAACAGGGGCAGTGTCCCAATCTAAGGGCCTGTCCCTGCAGCAACCACAATCTAGGGCTTACCTGGGGCCTAAGGGGATAAAGCTAGGCCTAGTCCAGGGAAGCACAGCTCCCTGGACACTACCTCTCAGCTTCAGCTCCCTCCGTCGACTGGCGTGGTCCCAACACGTGAATTGTATCAATATGCAGCCCTATTGGCTGTGTGGCATCAGGTGGGGCCTTGTCCCATAGCCTTCTCGGGGCTGAAGTTCCCCCATGTCTCTCCTCACGTAATGGCTGCCGCACTCTGGACGTCACTGCACATGCGCGAGCACACTCAAGATGGCGGCGCCATATGTCGGGAGACGCCGTGGACCTCCGGCGACCCGGTCACCTCCTCATGCCCGCATGCCCCCCCACAATCTCGCCCCCCCACCAAGGTAAAGGGGGGGGGGGGCCCAACTGCCTTCGCCTCCCCTTGCTTCACACACGCATCGGAGGTAAGGGGGGGGCAGGGGTGACATAGCTACATTTATAAATGTCACTCCACGCATACACCAAGTTGCACTATTTCATATTCTATTTCATAAAAAATGCTGGGAGGGCGCATTTTTCACCGTTGTGAAAGTAATTTTTTGAGAAGCCTCCTGGCAACCCTAAGCGCAGGGATTTCCTTAAAAACTGACCGGTTGGTGTGCCTCACACTTCCACATACTGTGCCCCCTCCCAAAACCTGCTCTGCTATTGCAGTCCTTAAAATTCAGGCAGTCAACCAAGAGTACTTCAGGTGGTAAACGGGCTCAACGAAAGAGACATTGGCAGAGAAAGGGGACAGTCAGAGTGAGAAGAAGCATAGGAGACAATGACAAGAAGGAGAGACAGTGCTTTATGGATTCCAAGCCTTTAATAGGGTTAACAGACTCGCTCTGAGCTGTACTTGAAACAATTACTTGCAACAATTACTTGAAATTATTAAATGAAAAAGACAATTTCCCCTGGGTGACTGTCAGTTCTTATTCTAGGAGATCTCTCTCTCTTCTGCATACTCTCTCCATCTCTCTCCCACACAGTGATTCTCTCTCTGGCTGGGTGTAATCAAAGCTCGAGGCTGGGTATATCGTCCAGTCTGGAGGTAACTGTCATTGATTTGAACTGTGGTTACTACCAGATCAGCTCGCAGCCTCTGTCTGGCTTCTAGTCAGCTGGCAGCCCATTGTACCATGGGCACAACAGGAACCTTATCACATTATAAATTGGCTTTTCTTTTACATCATTAGCCTCTATTTCAGTGTCCAAGACCCCCCAACCCGTTAGGTTTTTAGGGTATTCCTGCTTCAGCACAGGTGGCTCTCAGATTGAGCCACCTGTGCTGAAGCAGGGACTGATTGAGCGTCCATTCTTTCATATTTTAGACAGCAAGACTAGCTGAGACAAAATTGTATAGTACAAGAATCAGGGGGATAGGACAATCAGGGTAAGGTAGAGAAGGGTCAGAGGTAAAGCAGATTTGGGAAATAATGAAGGGCCCTGTGGTTTTGGTAATCCATGCTAGAGGGAATGACTTAGGGCGTTTATAAACCGTGGAGCTGATAAACATTATTAAGTAGGATTTATCTAGGATTTTAGCGCTGCTTTCAGAGATTCGCTTGCTCTGGTCCTAAATAACACTGCGCGTTTTTTAGGAGGGGGATGTGAAAAGCCGGAGTACAATTGAGAAGTGTAGAAGGAAAGTTAATTTGGCGGTTTCATGTTTAGTAAGGAAAACTGGGGGTGTGGCAGCAAGGCACAGGGAGTTGGAATGTGACCCCGGGAAACCTTTACGTCGTGACGGGGAGTGTTTGTCTGACATTGGCCTGGACATTTTTTAAACATGGGCTTGCAGGATAGTATCGCGAGGGCTCTGGGGTTGTTTTTGGCGTGGAGCCCACTTTTGGTATAAAATGGCCTTGCTAGTGGTATGGGGTGTAATTTATACAGGAATTTTGCCCCACATGGGGCACGGGAAGGTAGGGGTTTTGCACTAACCTTTGGCTGGTTATAGTTCACGTGCCCATTTGGCTGTAGGGTCAGTGGCGAGCACTTGAGGCTAACATTGAGATAATAATAGCTATGTTAGCTGGCAAGGTTTAATGTTTGGTTTTAAGCCATTTTCATCTAAATAAGCGTCTGTGTTTTAATTCTGGATTTGGGTGGGGTGGCTGTTTGAAGCTGGGGAATGGAGGAATCTCACAGCCATGTTACATCCCATCATAACACTGCAGCAAATAGCTCCTCTAACCCCTACTACCGTGCAACCCTTCCCCAAATCACAAGCCGACACCAAAGAATGGATACAAAGGACTTATTTATCCAGGCAGAGGCATGTTAGTAGCCTTTTAAAGCAGCAGTTCAAGCTGCTGTTTAAAAAAAAAAATTCAATTCAATACAATCAATACAAACTGCAAACTGACAAGTGATTAGCTAAGTTGCAGATCGATCCATTCTCCTGTAATCAATTGCTTTGCTTGGGGTTATTTAATTCAGTTATTGCTGCAAAAGAGAACCCAAGATGCAAAGTTCTGTGGGGAAGATCATGTGACCAGGCAGTTACTAGATACAATTGGTGCACTGTTAGAGGGCATTAAAAATGTCTTGAAAAATTGTTTTAAAAAAAACTTTTTTTTAAGTACTTTCTTATAGTACAGAACTGATTTAATTTAAACAAAAAAACCACACATGCAGGATATTGCTTGTACTGCTGCTTTAACAGGTATAATTTCATGTTATTGTCATATTATATGTAATCTTTGTACAGTGATTCTTACCTTTCTGCAGTACTCTGACAGGGGTGTGCAAACTGGGGGGGCACGGTGCCCCCGCGCTCTTCCCCACAACATTTAAATGAAATGCCAGGGGGAGCGCGAGAGGTCTCTGTAAGTCCCTTACCTTGTCATCGGCGGCTTCTGGTGACACGTCGCCATGGCAATGCGGTGTCAAATGACGCAGCGGGGTCACATGACATTGTGAAGTCAGAAAACGCTGAAGAAAGGGTAAGGGGGGGGGGGGGCACGAGCAGGGGGGAGCAGGCAGGGGGGCGCAGACAAAGTTTGAGCCCCCTGTTCTATGATGTAGCTCTTGCACAGTCACCTGCCTGTAAACTATTAGCTGAAGCTTGATCAGCAGCATTAGGCTAAGGCCCCGCTGCCTCAGACCACGCGCCCGCACTGCAGACAGGCGGCACGTGGAGAGGCACTTGGGGCTTTTTCCGGTCCAAAGGGACCATTTTTGCAAGCGGGGGGGGGGGGGGGAGGGCGTGGCCAAAACGGGTGGAGGGGTGCGGCCATGACGTGAAGGGGCGGGACCGCCCATCAGCCGTTCAGCCCCTCAGCCCAGCCGTTCAGCCCCTAAGCCCCTCAACCGCTGAGCCCCTCAACTCCTCACACACAGACACGCACTCAGGCACACACACAGACAGGCACACACACAGACAGGCACTCAGGCACACACACAGACAGGCACACACACAGACAGGCACTCAGGCACACACATACACACACACAGACAGGCACTCAGGCACACACACAGGCACTCAGGCACACACATACACACACACAGACAGGCACACACACAGACAGGCACTCAGGCACACACACAGGCACTCAGGCACACACATACACACACACACAGACAGGCACTCACGCACTCAGGCACACACAGACACACACACAGACAGGCACTCACGCACTCAGGCACACACAGACACACACACAGACAGGCACTCACGCACTCAGGCACACACAGACACACACACAGACAGGCACTCAGGCACACACATACACACACACACACACACACACAGACAGGCACTCACGCTGCTTTCCCCCCACACTCTCCTCCCCGCTCCCCGAAGCCTCCCCTCCTCATTGGCTCACAGCCACACCACGTGACGCGTCCCCGCTTGGGATTACAATTCTCTTGAATCCCCTGGCGGCTGACGCGTCACAGCGTGTAGTGAGCTGTGCCGTGAGGGGGGACCGGCTCGGGAGGATTCCCCTGCTGGTGGGGAACGCTCGTGCGGCCGCCCACGCCGCCGGGCGCAGCGGGTCCCAGCCCTAAGGCTAAGGCCCCGCTCCCTCCGTCAGCGCGCCCGCACTGCAGACAGGCAGGGCGCTGACAGACACAGACCGCGATATGCGGTCTGTAGGGAGCGGGAGCCAGAGCAGGAGTGGGAGGGAGGGGCGTGGTTTAAGCGGAGGGACCCGCGATATCCCCGCCCCCTTCTCAAAAGCAGCTGATTCCAAACAATGGTTGCTTCACCCGTTGGAAATATGCTTATAGGTACTTTCAAAAGAAGGCAATTTTCTGAGCTGGCAGTGTCATTTTGGACTGTAAGTTTTGTCTGTTTTAATGTGTCAAAATCCCCCCCCCCCCCGGCTCGGGCTGCAGCTGACACTCATGCACACACACACACACACACACACACACACACACACACAGGCAGGCACTCACGCACTCAGGCACACGCATACACAAACACAGATAGGCACACATACACACACACAGACAGGCACTCACGCTGCTTTCCCTCCACACTCTCCCCGCTTTCCCTCCACACTCCTCCCCGCTCCGCGAAGCCTCCCCTCCTCCCAAAGCCTCCCCTCCTCCTTGGCTCACAGCCACACCACGTGACGCGTCAACGCTAGGGATTACAATTCTCTTGTATCCCATAGCGGCTGACGCGTCACAGCGTGTAGTGAGCTGTGCAGCCAGGGGGGACCGGGACCGGCTCGGGAGGATTCCCCTGCTGGTGGGGAAAGCCCGTGCAGCCGCCCGCGCCGCCGGGCGCAGCGGGTCCCAGGCCTAAGGCTGCGTCCATGGTAAATTCAGCCGTGCGGAGGCTGAGGGAAAGCGGGTGTCCGGGGGCGTGTCTAGGGGCAGGCCAATGACGTCACGGAGCTGGGCAAACCGCTCACGTGACCGGCCTGTCGCGCAAATAAATCAGTTTGAATTGATTTCTTACGCAACGTGCGTCCGCTTCCGCCCGCACGACCGACCACGACCGATGATGTCACTTGTCGCCGTCGCCACAAGCAAAAGTTATACTTTAGTTTTAAGCAACATCGCTGGCGACAAGGCCAGTGACGTCACGAAGGGGGCGGGCAGCGCTCTCTGATTGGTTTAGAGACAGTCACATGTGGCGACTGTCTCTAAAAAATCTAATTTACCCGGTTTCCAAATTTTTGGTCGCGCCGTCGTGCTTACTATAAGCGCTTGCGACGGAGTCAATGGATTTGTTTTGGAGCGATGGCGCATCGCCGCCGTCGCCTGGCACTATAAGCGCAGCCTTAAGCCGCATATAGAGCCAAGGTTTTCGCAAGAAAGTACAGAGCCAGCACCTCACTTAATTGTTGTCATTTTGGGCTTGTCAGCTTGAGTTTAATTTCCTGCTCTGCCTCCATGCAGATAATAGACGTAGCGTTTGTTTATAAGACCTGTTGTGCTGTTTGAGGCTTAATTTCTGGAGGATTTCACATTGGATCCAATTAATTGGCAAGCCAAATTAATTAAAACTGATGAACTTCCATTCATCCATTATTTATTATCCTGCTGCAGCAGGGAAGACGCAGGGACATTAAGCTGTGTACAATATTTGTTAGAATATACCTTTCTTTGTTTAAAGTAAGTCTCGGTGTAACCCTTTCAGTGCTGGGTGGGCTTTCGACCTGATTCTCTCTATTGGCTTGTAGCTTCCTCCAGGACTGAGAGAGTTAATGTCGATGTCATTTTATATATATATATTCTAACAGTCTTCAACTGAGCCACTGATTAAGCCACCTATGCTGAAGCAGGGATATCCTTAAAACCTTACCAGTTGGAGGTCTTAAGGACTGGAGCTGAGCACACGTGGTCTAGTGCAGCGGGTCTAGAGACATTACTGTTCGATTACAGCAGGAGAGAGTATTCAAATGTTTGTGATTTTGATAATAATTTATTACATTAAAGCAGGAGTCCAAGCTGCCGGTTTAAACATTTTTTCCCCCCTTTCCCTTTAGTATGTGCATCAACACAATCCACACAATGATAAGTAATTAGCCAAGTTGCCGATCGACCCGTTCTCCTGTGATCGATCAGTGAAGATTCGGCTCGGGGGTTCACTGTCAGTGCAGCAGAAGAGGACCAAAGATGCAAAGTTCTGTGGGGAAGATCATGTGACCAGGCAGTCACTAGATACAATTGGTGCACTGCTGGAGAAAGGGTAGGGCTCAAAAAAGGGTGAGCCGGGTGTGCCAGAGCCTGTTTCTAAAGAGGAAGGGGATGTGACTTTGTAAATGGCTGCTATAGAAACAAAAAAGGCTTGTTACATTACTATAATATTGACATTAAAAATGTCCTTCAGAGTTGTTGTTTTTTTTGTTTTAAATGCTACTGTACAAGTTTTTTCTCATAGTACAGAACTGATTTATTTAAAAAACACACACGTAGGATATTGCTTGGTCTGCAGCTTTAAGACCGAGTTTCTTTGGCAGTGATGTTTCACTCTGTTAGAAATATCTCTGCCGCTTCATAGTTTAGTAACATTGTTTCTTTCTATATTCTATCGAGAGCTGAATGTTCTGTGAAATGACATTTATATCAGCATTATGATACCCGGGACTTTCTGTGTCATAAACGACATAAACTAAGAGGCAACATGGCGGCCCCTGTTCTACTTTTAAAAAAAAGCACTGAAGTATTGTACTATGTATTTTGTCACATTGGATGTAGCACAGTGCATTTCTGTCTTTTGTTGTATACATTTGGCCACAAATATATAGGCTGTATATATGATGTGGTGGGTTTTGGAGTTCTTGAGCTTGCTTGGATTGTGTGTTTATTCATTTTGATTTTCAACTGGTATCAGTTGTTTGGAGGTTGGAGGCCCCTCCTCCCAGGGGTTAAATTCTCCCCGCCCCACTTCCCAATTAGCAGTTTTTTCATGTTCCTGTGTATGACAGACCCAATGTGGTCATTCTCCCTCCAGCAGAGATAAATGAGGGTTTTATCAGGTAGTGTTAGGACCTGCAGATTGGTCATGCCGTGACGTTGGCTGCAGGCTTATAACGCTTTGGCCAAATGGTTTAACTAAATGACCCTTACTCAAGAGAAGATTAGCACTGAAGTACTATGTATTTTGTCATTTTGGATGTAGCACTGGGCATTTCTGTCTTTTGTTGTATACATTTGGCCACGCTCTGTAGCACTGCTTTTTGACACAAATATATATCTTATTATATATTTGTGAAAGCACTGTATGCCTGTCTGCATCTTCCTGTGTCCCTAGGGGAAATCTCATTGGTCCCTTGGGCCGCCCGCCCCCACACCTCTCATTGGCCACACACACACACACACACACACACACACACACACACACACACACACACACACACACACACACACACACACACACACACACACACACACACACACACACACACACACACACACTGTTGCTTGGCCTCACTCTCCCCCGTCAGTTGGACCACAGCTCACCTTCCACACACCCCCCCCCCCTCCTCTCCCGGTGCCACTGCTCTCCCGGTGCCCCTCCTCTCCCGGTGCCCCTCACTCTCTCCCCCCTCCCCACCTCACCCAAATCCCCACGCTCCGCAACATCCCCAGCCGCACCATCACCCTCACCGTGCGCCGCTCCCGGAGAGGGGAAGCGCGGCCCTCCTGCTCAGCAGCAAACTCCAGGTTCCTCCCCCCTCGCTCACAACGAGGAACGGAGGGGAAGCGCGGCGCGGCCCGGGCCTCCTGCACTCCTCCTCACGTGCACCGGCTCCCGGACGGAGGGGAAACGCGGCGCGGGCCTCCTCCTCACGTGCACCGGCTCCCAGATGGAGGGTAAGAGCGGCGCGGGCCTCCTGCCACTCTTGCCCCCCCCCGCCAGCTTCCCGAACTCACCTCCTGCCCCAGCCAGATGCCACGGGGTCAAGGTAAGTCACTCACCGTCTCCCACCCACGCACGTCACCCAGTCACCCACACACCCACCCAGTCACCAACACACCCACCCAGTCACCCAGTCACTTTCACCCAGTCACCCACTTTCACCCAGTCACCCACTCGGTCACCCACCCACTCAGCCACCCACCCACTCACCCACTCACCCACCCACTCACCCACCCACTCACCCACCCACTCACCCACCCACTCACTTAGTCACCCACCCACTCACTTAGTCACCCACCCAGTCACCCACACACCCACCCACCCAGTCACCCACACAGCCACCCACCCAGTCACCCACACACCCATCCACACACCCACCCAGTCACCTAGTCACTTTCACCCAGTCACCCACTTTCACCCAGTCACCCACTTTCACCCAGTCACCCACTCACTCAGTCACCCACTCACTCACTCAGTCACCCACCCACTCACTCAGTCACCCACCCACTCACTCAGTCACCCACCCACTCACTCAGTCACCCACCCACTCAGTCACCCGCTCACTCAGTCACCCACCCACTCACTCAGTCACCCACTCAGTCACCCACTCAGTCAGTCACCCACTCAGTCAGTCACCCACTCAGTCAGTCACCCACCCACTCAGTCACCCACCCACTCAGTCACCCACCCACTCAGTCACCCACCCACTCAGTCACCCACCCACTCAGTCACCCACCCATTCAGTCAGTCACCCACCCACTCAGTCACCCACCCATTCAGTCAGTCACCCTGTCACCCACCCATTCAGTCAGTCACCCTGTCACCCACCCATTCAGTCAGTCACCCTGTCACCCACCCATTCAGTCAGTAACCCTGTCACCCGGGGGAAGCCCAACCCTGTCGTCCGCCCCCCCAAAATTACATCCTGGGCAACGCCGGGTCTCTCAGCTAGTGCTGTATATATGATGTGGTGGGTTTTGGGGTTTCTTGAGCTTGCTGGGATTGTGTGTTTATTAATTAATGGGGGAAAAAAAAGATGTTTATAACTTACATAAGGTATGCTTAAAAAACCCAAACAAAACCCCAATAAACAATGTAAGAACAGAACATACATTTTATTGTGGTCTTTAAATGTATTCGGTGAAAGCAACAACATTTGACCCTTTCCCTGAATGCCAAGGGCGCTGAAGGGGTTAATTCATGGGAAGGAGCATCGATTATTCTCTCAGGGCCACGTGTGGTTTTTTTTCCCCCTCCTGTGTAACTGCTTTTATAGGATTTCTCTCTGAAACAAATAAAAGCGTTATGGAAAATGTACCCTAGGGCCAGACTTCGTTCTTCCTCTAACTGAGACAAAACTATTCCAAACAAACAAAACGCAAAATAAAGCAGCGGGGAGAAGAAAGAAAGAAAAAAAACCCAAACCTATCAGCAATGACATGTATTTTAAACCCAAAGGTACGTGAGCTGGAAAAAGTATTCACGGGTGGGTGGAAAACACACGTCTTTTATTCCGGGCTCAGCCCAGTAACTCGCGCAGTTCTTCCATAGGTGCGACCCACGGGAGCCGCAGAGCAAGAAAATGGGGGCTCCATGGGTAGGTGTGTTGAACCGGATTTTCCGGTATTTGGACACTGCCCAGTACAAAACGAGGTAATACTGGGTTCGGGGGCTGCAGGATTTCCCTGAGCGGGGCTGTGGCTAGGGGGCTTCCTCCTTCCTGATTGGCTGCTGCTGGGTAATGCAGCCAACCAGAAGGAGGTGTCAGGAGCCTGGGCGTGGGCCAAGGAGAGGAGGAAACAGCATAGAGCGACGAGCTGTGCGTGTCTCGAGCGTGTCGCACTGTTTACAATTGTATCCAGTATTTTTGGAGAAGCCACCAGACAAGCCCCTATCAAATGCTGATTCAGGATCATTCACTGCCTACAACTAAAGGTGACCGATTCAACTTACTAAAAATACATCAAACAAACAAAACAATCAGAGAAGCATTAGGCAATTGCTGAAATAAAACAAGGGCTGCATGGGTGGGAGGGAAAGGATGGAGCGTAACATTTAAGAGCTTATTTCAGTTCAAAATGTGACTAAGCAGGACATTAAAGACATCAAAATATAACCTCATAACTTAACGGAAACGCAAGTATACATGGACAATCTTTCCAGGCGGGAGACTGAGAAATATCCCAGAATCTACACTTCCGGAAGCGCTGGAGAAGTTTGTTGTTAATGTTTAAAACATTGCTCTCTGACATCCCTCAGGAGAAGCTGATGTTAGAAGAGTCCAGAGAGCCAGGGCTGCCATTAGAAATTTGCAAAGGAGAATACCTGGACGTTGGTGGGGGGGGGGAGGGAGGAAGAGAGAGGTATAGGTCTGGATGAGGGATGGAAGCAAAAAGCATTTGGGGAGAGGAAGGTAATGGAGGGGAGGGAGAAGAGCTATTGTGGGAGCAAGAAGGAGCTATTGGGGGGAGGAAGAAGGAGCTATGGGGGAGGAAGAAGGAACTGTGGAGGTGGGAGAATGAGCTCTGGGAGGGAGAGAGACGGAACCATGGGGGGAGGGAGTTAGGGAGGAGATATGGATAGATAAAATGGGCCTGGGGATGAGTCGGTATGGGCCTGCGGGGGAGAAGAGTAGGTATAAGCCTTGTGGGGAGAGTTGGTATAGGTCTGGGGGGAGAATGTAAGAGTCTTGGGGGGAGGGGATAGGTAATGCCTTTAGGGGGAGTGTAGGTGTGGGCCTGTGGGAGGGGGAAGAGTAGTAAGGGCCTTTGGAGGGGGACGGGGTGTATCTAAGGTCCTTGGTGGGGGAAGTAGGTACGGGACCACGTGGGCCTACCTTCAGCCCGAGATGAGGCCCTGCTGAAGGGCCAGCTGGAGGGAGAGGTGGGCACATCCACGTGCTGACATTGCCAGAAGGTAGGCCCAACTTACTCTCCCTCCAGAGCGGTCGGGTCCAGGACATTTGTCCCATCTGCCCGCCCTGTCGACGGCCCTGCACAGTGCCCTGGAGCCAAAATAGACAAACCATGACAATATGGTCGTTCTGCAAGCTCCCTATTATACTGTAAGGGAGGCTATCCTATCAGTTTGATATTTGAAGGACACCGGATCCAGATCTTTAACGATCTTGCCCCATCAATTTTGCTAAAAAGAAAAGAGCTACAGGCAGTAACCAAAAGCCAGAGAGATAACAAAATAACATACAAATGAGGGTTTCAGTTTAAGATGATAATATGAACAATGGTTCCACAATGGTGGTGAGGACTCCAGAGGAACGAGAGAAAGCACTGGATGACTTAGGCGTGAAATCTCAGCTTAGGTCATTGCCAGATTTGCCACCAACCTTGCTCAAACCCATACGGACGCAGAAGAATATGCCAAAGAACAGTAAATCCAGAGACCCGGCAGAAAACCAAAGGGACTCGGGTGAATCAAACTTTACTCTACAAACACAGTGTATGTCTTGAAGATGGCATGTCAACTAAAGATTAAGGGCCTCATGCAGTAAGCGACGATTATGTGAAATCGGCAAGCTTATCGATTAGTCATGTTATTGGCGTTTTTCCCTCTCCGTATGCAGTAAGTGCCGAATACATTCAAAATCAACCAGAAAACAAATCCGCCCACTCTCACGATGATGAGCCGATCACACACAGGTGTATCGGCGTGCGTGGCGGGGTGCTGTTAGGTTGCACAATCACAAATCTTGCTGAATCAGGCGAAACAAGCATGTTTTTGATTGCGCGCCATATTTAAAGGCAACGTGTACTGCTAATCATTCTCTGTGTTGTTGGGAGTGAGAGAGAGAGAGACGCACAGAGCTGGACGATTGAAGATTTGCATATTGACTGAGAGACTTGTTGTGTATTGGGTGAGCTTTGTCCTTTGTTGTTTTGTTTACATCTTTGTCTTGTTTTATATGTGGAAGTGGGTCGTGTGATTGCCTGTACATTTCTTGTCTGTTTTTTGTGAGTGCTGGAAGTATGCCCGCAAAGCGTGGGAAGAGTGATGCTGGTGGGAGTGGGAGTGCTACTCGTGCGAGTACGCGTCGGAGTGAACGTTCTGTTCAGGGGAGTGATGTTGCTGGTGCACCGAGTGGTGTTGCTGGGAGTGGGAGTGCTGTTGTTGGGAGTGGGAGTGCTGTTGTTGGGAGTGGGAGTGCTGTTGCTGTGAGTGGGAGTGCTGGTGCTGGGAGTGGGAGTGCTGTTGCTGTGAGTGGGAGTGCTGGTGCTGGGAGTGCTGGTGCTAGGAGTGTGAGTGCTGGTGCTAGGAGTGGGAGTGCTGGTGCTAGGAGTGGGAGTGCTGGTGCTAGGAGTGGGAGTGCTGGTGCTGGGAGTGCTGCTGGTGGCGCAGTTGCTGATGGGGTGTCTGGTGGTGGCGTGCTTGCTGGTGGCCAGCTTTTGGAGGCTCTTCCATTGGAAGAAGGAGAGTCCAGTCAGCACCAGCCAAGCTCTGACCCTAAACCTGCTCGGAAAAAACGTGTGGAGAAGCCACGTAATCCTCGCTTCAATGACCAGGAAAATAGGGCTCTTGTCACTGGCATTCTGGAGCACTATGACAGTATATATGGACATTTAGTAGGTAAGTGTAACTTTACATTTATTATTCAAATACATGTGATCCTAGGTCATCTGAGTTTTGTTCATATGCAAATATGGGTACACAATATCTTTCTATGTTCATTAGTGTGGAAACACAGCTTTTTATCATGCCTTACAAGGACAAATAAACACAGGCGGTCAATTTGCCAGAACTGCATACAATATGAATGCAACCTTGCTTACATGTATAGGTTTAGTAGTGAATGCTCATGTGCTGCACATATTACACATAAAACAGCATGTTTGCTATCACTTGGAACAGCTAGCAGTGTAGGAAACTGGTGCTTATATTATTATTCATTTACCTCATATCTTTTATATGTTTTTCAAGGGCGGACAAGTGCAGCAAGCAAAAAAGAAATGTGGGACACAATAGTCATTGGTGTCAATGCCTGTGGGAATAGTGTCAGGGACAAGTATCATTGTCGGAAAAGATTTGATGATATTAGGTCCAAATTGAAAAAGAAAATACAAGACCAACGCGTGCATGCTACTGGCACTGGAGGTGGGCCCACACCACAACGTCTCATATTGACTCCATTGGAGGAGCTGCTTCGGCCAAAATTACTTACCGTCGTCGTGGAAGGCTTGGCTGGTGACCGTGACATTGGAATTTATCCGTCACAATTTCCAGCAGGTGATAAATATTACTGTACTAGGCGTGTCGTTGCTTACAGTTATTTTGCATAGTTACACTGCTTTTTATACTGTCTTCACAATATAAGCATACCTGCATCTATATATGTATATGTCTGATTCTGTATATATATATCTCAAAATAGACATATATGTAGTAGTCCTACTAAAAGCAGTAACTAATATAGCACGTGCCATTGCGTGCTCATTTACATGTGAATTCCCAAAATGCATAGCTGCAGTGGAAGCAATTGATGGTGGGCGAAGATGGGGAACAACAGGGTAGTACACGTGTAACACATGTTCATGAGAAATTATTAGTAGCTACAGGTACAGAACAGAAATATGTATCATGTTATTGTGTATTTTATTGATTTTACTCCGACAAACATGACATTACTGCCTATTTTAAGCATGCATCAAAGAAATTGCATGTAACGGCCTACAAACATCACTGGCACTAACACATCTATAGTTGCTTATGAAAAGGTCCATTTTTGCTTTATGTCATATACAGACAGCATAATGAGGCACACGTAGCATATGTTATGTCATTGTTTTCATAACTTAAACACTGCAGATGACTACTTAGCTCATCTACCATTGTGTTAAAGCAGCTGCAATTAATATCTCATCACAGCATACACTTCAACAGAGGGGGTGGGGTTCAGCACACACACTAATTACAGCCTCATTTCACGGTCAACTTAGTTCACACCATTTGCACCTGTTTCAAGTCATTGAAAGGTGTGGCTGATTAGGCTTTTTGGGGAAGGGAATACCTTTCTTACAACCTGAATAGCACAACTGAAGTTAATCACACTCATTTGAAAGCTTAACTCTAGCTACTAAATGCCCCAACAACTCATTACTTATCAAAGCGTACGTCACACATTAGTTCACTCATATCTATAGTTGAACTACTATGAAAGACACATTATCACACACTGCATGTGTTGTCTTGTTGAGTCACAGCCACATTCAGGTGTGCCACATCTTCGATTAATGTACCACACATATCCTCTACCAAAAACAACACTTTTTGCAATATGACCACCTTCATGATAACCATTGTGAATGGTCATCTCATGATAGTTATGTACATTATGATACTGATATCACTACACAACATATGATTTTTATGTACTCATTTAATCTATTTATCCTCACGCATTACTGCAGAAACATAGTATGTTGTATGTTAGGGAACTCAAAAATTCTAAGTACACAGGCATGTACAGTGTTATTACAACTATTTATGTTCACTTTCACACACATTTTCGGTTAAGGAACTGATGTTGTTAGTTAATCATAAATACAGAACATACAATAAGTGTTTGTTCAATATTTACACATGTAAATGTAAAACTTATGTTATTGTTATATATAGTTGCCCCTGGAGGACATGTGTCACCTGAGATGGAACAAGTGTCTTCACCTGGGTCAGCCAGCTCAACACTACTAGAAGGTGAGTGTATCATTTGCTGGCCATATAATATGTGCTCTTCTATATGTTATGTTGTCATGTGCATTATTTGTTTTGCACATCTTCTTTAAATAGGATTACTTAGTGTCAGTGAAAATTAAGTGTAAGGCAACATGTATTGTGTTAGTGATGTTAATTATCATGTAGGACTTCTGAGTTTAGAGCAACTTTTCATTCATTCATATTTCATACTGAGTCCAAACATTATTCGTAAGTCAAGGTAGTTTTTAATGAGGTTATAAAACGTATGCTAACATGTTAGGTGTTACTTAGGACATAGTACAATTACATAGTAACACAGCATACATTAACATGCCATTTAATAATGTGTACATTTCTTTTTAGAACATCATGGTGATGAGGATGATGAGTATGATGAGGATGACGCCACAGAAGAGACTGAAATACAATCATGTGACCATGAAGAGGTGCCAATAGAAACTGTTGTACCGCCAAATCGTCCATCAACTTCCACATACGATGCAATTGTAGCTTCAGAGGGAAAAATAGTGGACGCAGAAAATCGTCGCCATTCAGACATGATGACAGTGCTGGAAAGGATGATTGGACTGCAGGAAGAAACAGTATCACAATTGGCACATCTCCACAGAGTCTTCATTGAAGTGCCTAAACAGTTGCAAAAAATCAACACCTCATTCGAAGCATTAGTTGTTCAGCAAACACAAGCTAATTACTGGAGAATGACTAATGTACCACAATTCAACACCTCCCAGCCAGGATCTGTTCATGCAGGTCAGTTTTCACCACATTCATCTGATATTCATTCACCAGGCCCAAATGTTACCGGTCAAGTAGCAGAGATTGCTGTGCAGGTTCCTGACGACATACTACCACTGCCATCTGTACAAAATCAGCAGCTGACACCTACAAAGGAGCCCACAAAAACAAAATACAAGCAGTTACTACTGACCAGTTTTTGGTCAAAAACAACAAAAGACACACATGAAACAGACCAACCATCACTTGTGCAGTGTCTACCAACTTGCTCACATGTGTCACTGGGCACAAGCCCTGTCCGTGAACAGTCACTACCCAAAAGCCCTGTAGGTGAATCGCTGCCCAAAAGCCCTGTAGGTGAGTCGCTGCCCAAAAGCCCTGTAGGTGAGTCGCTGCCCAAAAGCCCTGTAGGTGAATCGCTGCCCAAAAGCCCTGTAGGTGAATCACTGCCCAAAAGCCCTGTAGGTGAATCACTGCCCAAAAGCCCTGTAGGTGAGTCACTGGCCACAAGCCCTGTAGGTGAGTCACTGGCCACAAGCCCTGTAGGTGAGTCACTGGCCACAAGCCCCGTAGGTGAACAGTCACTGGCCACAAGCCCTGCCCGTGAAGTGCCAGAGGCCACTCAAAGTGGCTCTGTTGTGCCTAAAGTTGGTGGCAAAAGAAAAAGGAAAATTCAAGAGACAACAAGCAGGCCTGTTACTCGCTCGCAAAAGGAACAAAAAAAATAAATGTTATAATTCAGAAAATATGTCTTTGGCCTTGTTTTGTTGACTTCACATTATCTAATTACTATTGTATGTATGCTGAAGACTGTGTTGTTTCCAAACTTTCAACTATGTTCTTGTACACGTGAAGTTTTGGAAATGTTAACACTCATAATTAATTGTGTTATAAATATTTATGTTGTAATCGTCTGTTCAGTAATGGTCCACCAGGAGCCAGTTGCTAAGTTTAGAGAAGCTGCCATTGACTTTGCAGCAAAACATTGCATTTGGGTGTGTTAATTGATGTAAGAATTGCATATGCATATTAGTCACATGCAATTATTAAAACACCTAAGTAAGTGCAAACATCTTTCTTGTACGTGTACAGCAGGATTATGTGTAAATTATTACTTACCTTTGCCTTGCTTGGCCATTGTAATTTTGTCCTTTAATCAGTTGTGTGTTCGTTTCTATAACATCTCAGAATGTATAATAATATATATACACACACACACACACACACACACACACACACACACACACTGAGTGAGTGTGAGTGTGAGTGTGTGTATATATATATATATATATATATGTATATATGTGTATATATATATGTATATATGTGTATATATATATGTATATATGTGTATATATATATGTATATATGTGTATATATATATGTATATATGTGTGTATATATATATATATATATATATATATATATATATATATATATATATATAGTACTATATAAACTGGTATACACAAACTAATACACTTCATGGTTCCTTGTGAAAGCACACTATTTTAATAATACAGGCCTAATGTTTGAGAAATATCCTAAGTATGAGACTCTAACAGTATTGTGCTTAAACAAATGTTTATTACTTAATTCAATCATGTTTCTCACCATTTAAATAGGTTTCATACAAGGTATACTTAATGCCATCAATGTTGTGTGTACTCCTGCAATATAAAAAAAAAAAAAATATTATATATAAATATATATATATTTTTATAAGAGATATATTTATATATATATATATATATATATATATATATATATATATATATATATATATATATATACACACGTATTTAAACTCATGCAGACAGGGAGTTAACCAGACTTTCACATACACACAGAAATGTAAGCGGGGAAAAAACATTTCTTTTTGCAGGTGTGTTTTTACTGATATGCCTGGCTAAGAAATATTTTCACACACTGTTCTTTGTTAGTTTTCAAAAAAACACTATGTGAACGCATTCACAGTCTAGGGATGTTTTTCACAAACGAGATAAAAGAAGGAGAAATGTTTCTCCCACAGTCCCATATCACGAACCACAACTGTTAACCCAATTAGACAAACAAATCCAATTGGCGTTTGAAATAAGGAGTCAAAGTAGTTACTTTTGTTGACCTTGACAAGGAAAAACAGGAGTTTGTTAGCCATTCAGCACATTCATTTTGATGAGCAAATAACACAGACCTGCACACAGCTTTTGTGCTACTCAGACATGGCTGATGAATTCGTTAACAATATTAATCCCCTTTTAGGGTATAAGTACATGATCTGTGAAGCCATCTTGAACAGTCGCGGACAGAAAGCAAGCACACGCCAAATCGATGATTTCATTCGAGCAAAATATCCTTATTACCAAGACCGTAAGCATGCACGGAATTTTAATTCCTCAATAAGATTCACTTTATCAAGTAATGACTTTTTTGAACGTGACCAGGATAAGCTACAACACACCTATGGTTTCTGGAAGATTGCCCCGGAAAAACAATTTATCCTGAAAGACGGCACTTATATTGTCGTGAAAGGCATATTTATTCCTAATGGCAATAGCAATGTATCCGCTACTACTGATCCGTTTGAATCGATACGTGCTGCAATATCTGCAGCCTCCATTCCTGAAACCCACATTGTACAAGAACAAAAGTACTATGATTATGTACCAAGCCTTTCAGCTGAAATTGCATTGGAATGGGAACCGGAAGAAATGAACCTACCTCCCGACCAATTATTTGAAGAAAGCAGTGGCGATTCCTATGAGCGCATCCTGGAGGAGATATGTGCCATACTGGATTCAGCGGTTGGGTTAAGCGTGGATGAAAATGGCTTGCATTTCTGGAGCGACCAGTTGCAGCCAGGCGAAGAGTTAATTCTAGAAGAATGGTAAATATAACAATCGTTATGCGTTGACTCTGCGTTTAAATTTTTTTTTTTTTTGTAACCACCATTTTCACTTTCAATGCGTGGATACAGCGTAACATTGCAGACTGCATAACATGTAGCGATCACAAACAAATTGTTTCCTAATACAATATAGTAGGACCTGAAAGAGTAGTACACATTGCTGACGGAATAAATATACGTACTTTCCTATCCCTTTAAACATATTAGCAACATTTTACCATTACTCTAACACATACCTGTTTTGTTATCATGCAACATCTACAACATTGAAAACCGGGTCCACCACGTATGACGTGGGACCCTTGTCATGGGCCAAGGCGTCCTTAAAAAGGATTAGTGATGTAAGTCCCGCCCCCAAGCGACGTGCGCGCCTCAAAGCCTATTGGCTGTCTTGTTTTGTTATAGTAACGGTAACTGCAGTGTGTGATGCGTGCGGCTCAGTGTTTGTAGGCGTACCCTGGGCGTTAGCCGAATGTTAATTGAGTGGGAGGAGTGTTAGCGTGCGTTTCACGCTGGCTTAACATGACGTCACACGTATTGCATTTGCGCATTGTGTTATCGGCCGTGCTTTCTGTTCAAACACGTCTGTTTAAAAAGAATACAGATGTACTCGTTTAGAACGAATGTAGTTTCGTCTTCATTGTATTTGAAATAAAGATGTTATGTTTACTGGTATTTTCAACATGTATTGAACGCACAACGTACGCTTTGTTTTGCGCATGCGCTAACAGTTAGTGGAGCCAAGCGTGAAGTGCGTGCGCACACAAAGATGTGCGCGCACATCTTTCAGTATACAGGCAACGTTCACTTCTTATACATAGTTATGCCTGCTACAAATTTAAAGAAACATTACATACTGATGAACAGTTTTACTTCTAACATATAAGTGAGTGACGTGTGTATCTACACAATCATATAGAGCTGCGTAACGCGTTGTCACGGATGCATATCTAGTAAGGTGCCATCTTTGACCATCATGTGTTTGCTGTATTTCAGAGATGTCGGGGAAGATACAATCGGATCAATGTATGATTTCAGAAGAGTCTACCTTTATATGAGATGATTGTGAGGAGGAGCCACCGACTACTATACTACATATGGAACTAATTTTATATTGCTTGCAGCGCTTATTAACAAACAATTAAAAATGTGATACCCTTATGCCTATATTGCATAAGCACTTAATTAACATAATGATGTTGCAAAAGAGTGCCTCATGAATTTTTATTGAGTGTTCTTTAATGACTACTAACATTTTATGACATGGTGTGTTTTATATATAACAACCATTCCCACTCTGCTAACACATTTGTGTATTCTAATATGTAATGGAACGTATGACTGTCGAAACTATGTAACAATAATAATAATAATATGAGCATGTTCATGTATAGGGCTGCTAGTTGTACGCAGCGATTTACAGACACATGTTTCAGCCTGAGGTCCCTGGCCCGTGGAACGTACAAATGTTTTTTTTCCGCATGAGGCACAGGGAGATAAAGTGACTTGGCCAAGGTCACAAGGAGCCCACACCGGGAATTGAACCAGACTCCCCTGCTTCAAACTATCAGTGCCAGTGTGTGTCTTTACTCAGTGAGCCACTCCTTCTCCCAATGTAAAGGACACTTACAACCAAGTAGCCATTTATTTTTAAAATCTCTTGTTACATGGGTATGTAGATAAAATGGTTTGGGACTGTAGCAAATAATGTTAGTGGCCAGATGTTATGGTCCCCTCCAATGCATGATGTTCTGAATATGACATCACCATCATGTTATGAAGTACGTTTCTGTGTATATTTCATTAACCTAACTAACTATAGTTTACTGTGTTTATTAATCGTTTAGAAATACATAGTATAGTCAATATGATGATATAAGCTACCATAATAAAGCTGGTGTTATCATTTGTCGGTGTTATACATGGATCCTACACCAATTGATAGAGACACAAACAGTTGTCTTAAAAAGTGTGTCTATGCTAGTGATGAATGTGCTCCCGTAAGTAAACAAATAAGTACAGTTATCCCCTTTTCTCCAACCACCTCTATATTACATTAATGGAAATTATAAGGAAACATACATAAAATGTGATGAAATGTGAGTAATCATTTTGTAATACAATGCACATGAAAGCTCAAGAGTAGCTAAATGCATATACATGATACAGAAAGTACATATATGTAACATTTGTGTTTAAACCAATATGTTGGGTTTTTAGTTCCAATAATTATAGGAAGATTGAGGTAGCCACATCTTATGAGAGATGTCAGCAAATATACATACCATGATCAGTCATACTGGAGAAATACCTATAATGCAAAGGAACAATATATAAATTGCAAACATTGACATGCCATCTTCAGTACCGTAAACAACACAGCAAAGTGTGTATTTGGTGTTAAATGTACAACACCATGTATATTTCATGACATTCAAAATGTAAATCAGCCTGGTGTACACATCATATGGATGTACATGTTACACTGCACCAATAACATTGTATGTAAGCATACTAGAAGCATGAATGATTATGGGCATAATATGTGTTTTGTCTTAGCATAAGGAATAACACAATGCTAAAATATTATTGCTTTGTTACCCAAGTTGTATTCACATACACACAACTAAAGTACAATTGAAGAGGGATTATATAACCTGTGCAACAATAACATACCGGTGCCACATCCCTTTGTGCACACAGCAGAGAAAAGAAAGGTGTGCAACCCATATTCATCTGTGTCCTAACAGAAGGTTATATAAAGAAACATTATTGTTAATATAACATAATTAAACTATAAAAGTAGTACTAGGAACATATGAGTTTGTACTTACAAGAAAAAAATGAATTGATGAGATTCTGTCGTGTCTGGCCACCACTGGCTGTTTGTTCATTTTCAGCAGCTACATGGGTGGGATGCTCGTCTACCAAAGCCTCAGATAGGTCTGACTGTACATTGTGCCTGAGTGCAACATTGTGCAAAATGCAACAGGCAAGGATAATATCAGACACTTTTTGAGGCTTGTATAGAAGAGCCCCACCAGTTCTGTCCAGACACCTAAACCTGGTCTTGAGTAGGCCAAATGTCCTCTCTATAACAGATCTTGTAGATATATGGGCTGCATTGTACCTGTCCTCTGCTTCAGTTTGAGGGTTTAGCACCGGAGTCAAGAGCCACGGCCTAATTCCGTATCCTGAGTCACCTATAATGAATGGAGCACACATAAGCTGACATTAGTGATCAAATTGTACAATGCCAACATTCCTAAATCAACATGTGTTTTGTGTTAGAACATGTAAATATGTACTCACCCAGCAGCCAACCAGGTTCAAAATGTCCCTCTTCGAACGCATGGAAGACTGAAGAGTTCCTCAGGATAGAGGAATCGTGACTGGAACCAGGGAACTTGGGTACCACATGCATTATCCTCATCGTGGCATCACATACCACCTGTACATTGAGTGAATGGTAGTGCTTCCGATTGCGGTACACATGCTCACTCTGACTAGGTGCAATCAAAGCAACATGTGTGCAATCGATTGCACCCAGCACACATGGTATCCCTGCTATATTATAAAAGCCAGTCCTGACTTCCAGCCACTCTGTCGCCTCTGTAGGAAAATGAATATAATTCCTAGCGCGTCTATTGAGTGCATAGAGAAACTGGGTCAAGGCCCGCGAGAATGTAGATTGCGAGACCCCGCCCACTATGCCCACAGTTGTCTGGTATGACGCGGAAGCAAGATAATGTAATGAGCACAGCATTTTAACAAGCCCAGGGACTGCACGACCTCTGGCTGTGAAAAAATCTAAATCCCCCCTTATCTCCTCATAAAGAGCTAAGATTGCTGCTGAACTCAAACGATAGCGACTTACAATCTCCTCCTCACTCATCCCATCTAACAGGGTTCTCTCCCTGTACAGACGCGGACGAGGCACAAGTTGTCTCCTCTGTCTTCTCCTCTGATCTCCTGTCCCTCTACCTGTCCCTCGGCCTGTCCCTCTCCCTGTCCCTGTCGTATCCGCGTCACTGTCACTGTCCCTCGGTGTGTCCCTCCCTTGCACTATATGATTGTCTTCATCATCAAGCATGTCATAGAAAAGAATGTTCCTCCGTCTCCTAAACATTCGCAACATTTTGAAATGAGTAGCTGTGAATGAGCAGGTAATGTGCGTCCTTTAAATAGGTATGTGATGATGTCAGGTGACATAGTAAAATGCAAGGTGTTACATTAACATAATAAAGTACTTCTGTGGCAAGCTGTGTGCACTTGTTGTTCTAAGTATTTGTTGTGTGTATTCTGCAGGGAATGATGATATTTGGCAATGATGTGACGTGAAGCTTTGTACAAAGATTGCTTGCAAATAAATAGTTGCATGTGCAATGCATGTAACACTTGTGAACGCAAGAGTCAGTCATGTAATGAGACAAAAAGGCTGAGATTGACGTGGGAAAAGTTTTGTGTAACATGTGTAATTATCCATGTTATTGTGACATGTTGGCAACAATGAATAGTCGTGTGCATATGCATGCATTTGTGTAAGGAGGATAGTTGGTATAGAATGAGTTTACAAGGTGTCCCAATGATGAATTACTGTACATGTGTGTATAAGTTAGGTTGAAGTGCTTGTAATGCAACGGTTACAATGTAAACATGCAATGTGATTGAGCGTCCAATAAGTGACGTCATGAAAATAGGGAGGACCCAAAAGTATATGTAAACATGAGAATACAGATGTACATGAACGTTTAAAGATGCGTGTCACATTACAAGCATTGTGTAATGTAAAGGAAGATGAATATACTGTGTATGTGTGACATGTGTGACATGTGTGACATCATGTAAATAATTGTCGCTGAGTTGAGTAAAATGTGTGCTATGATGTGAGGTTCTCCTTTAAGAGTGTAGTATAGTATTTTCCCTTGCCACATCATCACATGATGAGTAATGTGACCCGCAAATGCTGAAAACATGTAAAAGTCGAATGTTATGCAAATAAGACACATCAGCTGTGACACAATGCAGGGAATGCCCCCACACTGTAATGCAAATCCCCCTTGTATTGTGAGCAATGAAACGTAAACAGTACTATACTGTTATACGTCCCCGCTCCATTGACTTCCATTGATGTACAGAAGATGTTTTTTTTCTAAGTGCCGTTCCGGCAGCCTTAGCGATCGTTCTCCCGTCCAAAATGCCAACTTTAGTTGGCGGGAGAAATCGGCCATAACATCTCAATTTCGTAGTGCCGATCAGCCCCGATAAGCTGTTTTTTTTTGTTGAATCCAGCCGATTTAAAAAAGTGGCGATCAGTGTCGAAAACAGGCTTATCGGCAGGCGACTGGCCATAACCAAATTATCGGCTCCGAAACCTGGCGATATGAAGCACTTATCGGCGCTTACTGAATCTCAAACCCAATTTTGGCTATAACATGGCCATATTTCCCTTATCAACGCTTACTGCATGAGGCCCTAAGTCTATAGATCTGAGGACCTTGTATCTTCCCTTCCCGGGAGAGGGAGGAGGCCCTTTGGACTTATCGTTTGGCCACACTTGAGGTATTTGCTTGTTGTGTCTCCACACAACATCCCGTCTGGAGAAAGTGAGGACAAAAGGAATTTTACAAGTTTACGCAAGTTCCTAGATGATATTTTGTTCTTGGGGTCCTTTTCCCGATCTTTAATTTTTTTACATTTATTTTTTACGCCAGAATTGATTTGTCTTTTTGTTGACCACTCTTTGGTACCAGCAGTGGCCAATACAATGATAAATGTGATTCACTGGTTCGACCTTGCATTAATAACATGCTCCTTTAGACACATATTCCACACTCTGGCAAAACCTTTGTGGATATTAAACAACTCCCTATTATGTCCTCAATAGTTGAAGAGTTAGAAATGCACCTTTATTTTATTGTTTTCAATGATGCACCAGATGTTTAGTTGACAACAACAATAAGGCACTTAAATCATGCACTGGAGGGAAGATTCCTTTATATGGGAGCAAACAAAACCCAAGGTTAAGAAAAGAGTGCACATATAATTTTTCACTGCATTGAAGACAGATGGAGGTTTGGCTTTGCCGTGTCTAAGGAAATATTATGCTGCAGCTCTCGTGAGTCACTGTAAGGAATCCACACCTCAGTTTACTGCTTACCTTGCCTTATAGACCTGTGCAGTCCTGGATCACTCCCCCTGGTATCTACAGCAGCTGTGCAAGCTATGACTTGCAGCCCCAGCTTGGGTTCAGTCATTAGAGCAATGCTGTCTCACACCCCTACTGCTATTGGTTCGCTGACCTTTAAATACAGCATTCCCCACAATGCTTCTCTGCTGAGCATAATCCTTCTTGGATGTTCACTGTGTTTGCCACAGCTACCTGTTTGGCCGCCTTGTTGCTGTTTCCATGTTCATATTCCATGTTCCATGTTCCTTTTTCCTTGTTCCTTGGTCATGTTCCTAGTTCCTGGGGCCTGCTGCTCTCTCTCCATTGCAGAGGCCGTGTCCTGGTTCCTGTGCTGAAGAGGTGGATCTCCAGCGTAACTTCAGCTACCTGTTTCCTGAGACCTGCTGCCCTTCCCATAGCAGAGGCCTGTATCTGAGTCCTGAGGTCTGTAGCTCTCTCTCCCCGCACAGGCTCGTCCTGGACTCCTGCGCTGAAGCATTGGTTTACCAGTGCTGCCTGGTGGTGTGTCCACTCCGGTCAGCCTTCTCCTTCCTGAGACCAGCGCCATGGGCTGTGGACGCCACTCGCGCAAACCCCGTTCCCGACCTGCAGCAATATCACTGAAGCAGGAAGACCTGCTTGTTCTGTTGCCGACTCCCTGCTTGGACTACGTTTACCATGATGTCTCCAATCCTGACCCTGGCTCGTCCACTGACTACGCTGCTCTCTCCAGTCCTGACCCTGCTATGTACGACTATGAACTGCGCAATCTGGATCAGCCTGCGCGGTCTAAGATCGGTGTTTATATAACCCCACCTCAGCCACGCGGTCTGACCCTGGTTTGTGGCGAGCACAACCGTGACAGTCACCTTCTTGTTTGACATTAAAAATGGAATAACATGGGTAGAGATTGAATCTGCTGAAATCTCATTACAAACTATAGATGCGTTATTGTGGATCCCTAAAAAGAATACGCAAAACATACGACCACCCAGTTATCAAATTCACCAGAATGTCTGGGACACCTGGGACAGGATAAAGGGTCCCACAGGACAGCCTTCTCTCATGGCTCCTTTATGGAGAAATTAGGCATTTTCTCCAGGTTGTGTTCCCGGGCAGAAGCAATGTCTGGATACCTAATAACATATTGAGAGTAAGAGATGTCATATTTTTTTTGACAGACTTAGACAGACTGCATGAAAAATAAAATATTCTACAATGCGAGCATTTCAAATATAATTAAATGAGGCATTTTACCACCTAAATGTAATCTCTTAAAGGACGTGCAACTTACCTCTTTTGAAAGAATGGACACAGTGCAGGGTCATCAGAGTGCGGCTGATCTCGGCTCACCCTCACTCCCCAGGTAAAAAGGATAAACATAGCTATATGACTCTATTGGAGAGAGAGACTTGGGGATGGAAATTACAGCTCTTCTATCTGCACAATTATCAAAGAAAATAGATACGAGATTCTGGTGAGATTTTACCCCACTTAGACTGGCATAAAGGGGCAAGTGCTCTCTGCTGGGAAGTCTGTGGGCACTGTCTATCATATATTTTGGGCAAGTCCTTTTTGGGTGAGAATCAGAGAACAAATCCCTCATGCACTAGGGATTGACCTCTCGACCCACCCTTTGATAAAGACCCAGGGTAAGCCAATTCCAGATATCCCTTCCATCACTAATAAACTGATTGCTCATCTCCGGAGAGCAGCACAATGTACCATAACGTGGCCGTGGCAGCAGACAAATACACCACCATTTCACATTTTCTTTAGAGAAAAGGAAAAACTTACTGCAACAATAAATAACTCCACATCTAAATTTGAGTGGACCCGGCTTCCTTGGATAACAGCCTTTATTGAGGACATCTTATCTAGGTAGGACTTTTGTGCGTAACCTGGCTTAGGATGCTGTTCAGTTTTGCCTCTAATAATATCACCTTGTTGAGAAATATGAACTAAGGATTTTGTCTGGTCCCCTTAATTAGTTTACCTATTGTATAATCGGATAAATCTGTTCTTGTCTCTCTCTACCCCACTATATTATTTGTTCTCCCATACGTCTCCCTTCTTATTTCTGTATCCCTAACCACGCATCTCAACCTAAAAATACAAAAAGAATAGAATAGAAAGAATGTCAGTATTCCTGCATCCACGACCCAATTCATATATATCCCACTATGTGCAATCACTAGATTGTTACACAGGACTGTTTGTGGACCTTGGTCATCTTACACTGCGCAACTAAAATATTGGGAACTACTGCATAACTGCAAACCTCAAAATCCTGATGCGATCCCCACTATATTATTTACCCCTTCCTTTAAAACCCTGCTACCTTGATGTACCCTCCTCATCCCCCAAACCCATCCTGCTGCCATCATTATGCCTCCTATTAAACCCCTGCTTCATTCCCACTGCCTTGTAACGCTCTGTACACACCCCATCACCCTACTGCCTTATTATACCAGCTCCTCATATCTATCCCGTCATCCTACTGCCTTATTATGCCAGTCCCCCATATCTATCCCGTCATCCTACTGCCTTATTATACCAGCCCCCCATATCTACCCCATCATCCTACTGCCTTATTATACCAGCTCCTCATATCTACCCCACCATCCTACTGCCTTATTATACCAGCTCCTCATATCTATCCCGTCATCCTACTGCCTTATTATACCAGCCCCCCATATCTACCCCATCGTCCTACTGCCTTATTATACCAGCTCCTCATATCTACCCCACCATCCTACTGCCTTATTATAACAGCTCCTCATATCTACCCCACCATCCTACTGCCTTATTATACCAGTCCCCCATATCTACCCCATCATCCTACTGCCTTATTATACCAGTCCCCCATATCTACCCCATCATCCTACTGCCTTATTATACCAGCTCCTCATATCTATCCCGTCATCTTACTGCCTAATTATGTCAGTCCCCCATATCTACCCCATCATCCTACTGCCTTATTATACCAGCCCCCCATATCTACCCCACCATCCTACTTCCTTATTATACCAGTCCCCCATATCTATCCCATCATCCTACTGCCTTATTATACCCACCCCCCATATCTACCCCATCATCCTACTTCCTTATTATACCAGTCCCCCATATCTACCCCATCATCCTACTGCCTTATTGTACCAGCTCCTCATATCTATCCCGTCATCTTACTGCCTAATTATGTCAGTCCCCCATATCTACCCCATCATCCTACTGCCTTATTATACCAGCCCCCCATATCTACCCCATCATCCTACTGCCTTATTATGCCAGTCCCCCATATCTACCCCATCATCCTACTGCCTTATTATGCCAGTCCCCCATATCTACCCCATCATCCTACTGCCTTATTATACTTGCCCCCCATATCTACCCCATCATCCTACTGCCTTATTATACCAGTCCCCATATCTATCCCATCATCCTACTGCCTTATTATACCAGCTCCTCATATCTATCCCGTCATCCTACTGCCTTATTATACCAGTCCCCCATATCTACCCCATCATCCTACTTCCTTATTATACCAGTCCCCCATATCTACCCAATCATCCTACTGCCTTTTTATACCAGCTCCTCATATCTACCCCACCATCCTACTGCCTTATTATGCCAGTCCCCCATATCTACCCCATCATCCTACTTCCTTATTATACCAGCCCCCCCCATATCTATCCCATCATCTTACTGCCTTATTATACCAGTCCCCCATATCTATTCCATCATCCTACTGCCTTATTATACCAGCCCCCCCATATCTATCCCGTCATCCTACTGCCTTATTATACCAGCCCCCCCATATCTATCCCGTCATCTTACTGCCTTATTATACCAGTCCCCCATATCTATTCCATCATCCTACTGCCTTATTATACCAGTCCCCCATATCTACCCCATCATCCTACTGCCTTATTATACCAGCTCCTCATATCTACCCCACCATCCTACTGCCATATTATGCCAGTCCCCCATATCTACCCCATCATCCTACTGCCATATTATACCAGCCCCCCATATCTACCCCATCATCCTACTGCCTTATTATACCCACCCCCCATATCTACCCCATCATCCTACTGCCTTATTATGCCAGCCCCCCATATCTACCCCATCATCCTACTGCCTTATTATCCCAGCTCCTCATATCTACCCCACCATCCTACTGCCTTATTATACCCGCCCCCCATATCTATCCCATCATCCTACTGCCTTATTATACCCGCCCCCCATATCTACCCCATCATCCTACTGCCTTATTATACCAGCTCCCCCATATCTATCCCGTCATCCTACTGCCTTATTATACCAGTCCCCCATATCTACCCCACCATCCTACTGACTTATTATACCAGCCCCCCCATATCTATCCCGTCATCCTACTGCCTTATTATACCAGCCCCCCATATCTATCCTGTCATCCTACTGCCTTATTATACCAGATCCTCATATCTACCCCACCATCCTACTGCCTTATTATGCCAGTCCCCCATATCTACCCCATCATCCTACTTCCTTATTATACCAGCCCCCCCATATCTATCCCGTCATCTTACTGCCTTATTATACCAGTCCCCCATATCTATTCCATCATCCTACTGCCTTATTATACCAGCCCCCCCATATCTATCCCGTCATCCTACTGCCTTATTATACCAGCCCCCCCATATCTATCCCGTCATCCTACTGCCTTATTATACCAGATCCTCATATCTACCCCACCATCCTACTGCCTTATTATGCCAGTCCCCCATATCTACCCCATCATCCTACTTCCTTATTATACCAGCCCCCCCATATCTACCCCATCATCCTACTTCCTTATTATACCAGCCCCCCCATATCTATCCCGTCATCTTACTGCCTTATTATACCAGTCCCCCATATCTATTCCATCATCCTACTGCCTTATTATACCAGCCTCCCCATATCTATCCCGTCATCCTACTGCCTTATTATACCAGCCCCCCCATATCTATCCCGTCATCTTACTGCCTTATTATACCAGTCCCCCATATCTATTCCATCATCCTACTGCCTTATTATACCAGCCCCCACATATCTATCCCGTCATCCTACTGCCTTATTATACCAGCCCCCCCATATCTGTCCCATCATCCTACTGCCTTATTATACCAGTCCCCCATATCACCCCATCATCCTACTGCCTTATTATACCAGCTCCTCATATCTACCCCACCATCCTACTGCCATATTATGCCAGTCCCCCATATCTACCCCATCATCCTACTGCCATATTATACCAGCCCCCCATATCTACCCCATCATCCTACTGCCTTATTATACCCACCCCCCATATCTACCCCATCATCCTACTGCCTTATTATGCCAGCCCCCCATATCTACCCCATCATCCTACTGCCTTATTATACCAGCTCCTCATATCTACCCCACCATCCTACTGCCTTATTATGCCCGCCCCCCATATCTATCCCATCATCCTACTGCCTTATTATACCCGCCCCCCATATCTACCCCATCATCCTACTGCCTTATTATACCAGCTCCCCCATATCTATCCCGTCATCCTACTGCCTTATTATACCAGTCCACCATATCTACCCCACCATCCTACTGCCTTATTATACCAGCCCCCCCATATCTATCCCATCATCCTACTGCCTTATTATACCAGCCCCCCCATATCTATCCCGTCATCCTACTGCCTTATTATACCAGCCCCCCCATATCTATCCCGTCATCCTACTGCCTTATTATACCAGTCCCCCATATCTACCCCACCATCCTACTGCCTTATTATACCAGCCCCCCCATATCTATCCCATCATCCTACTGCCTTATTATACCAGCCCCCCCATATCTATCCCGTCATCCTACTGCCTTATTATACCAGCCCCCCCATATCTATCCCATCATCCTACTGCCTTATTATACCAGTCCCCCATATCTACCCCATCATCCTACTGCCTTATTATACCAGCCCCCCATATCTATCCCTTCATCCTACTGCTCTCCTTACTGCCTTGCTGTGCTTGAAGGCAAACTTTTCTTTGCTTTGTACATAGACTCCCATGTTTAATTGTTGGTATCTCCACTCGAAGACAAATTGAATTGCTAAGCCTAGATCTCGGGCAGTTAAAACCCTCTGCACAGCGATTTGACGTAATGACTGTTGCCGTCTAATTATTTGCTGCAAGACAAACAATGCTTTTTCTATTGCATGGGGGACGCTCTTGGGTTATCTTTATTATTAGAGTTACTACTTGCATTTATGAAATAATTGATCTATTCTCCCCAGCTTGGCTTTGGCTGCTGTGCTCATGCTAAGGCGAAAGCTCTTAGCCACGTAACATTCTATGGCGTTTCCCATGGTTGTTGTGTCATTTAACTCTTACACTGCCAGATGGGTCAGCACAACACATCACAGACCCCCCGTGGCAGTGAAAAGATGTAAGAGAAAAACTGCTCTGAAGTTCAGTTCTCTGCTATGTATCATATTGTGTATATATAGTCCCTTTTTTAGCCCAGAAGGGGTTAATAATTCAGTGCCTTGACAGAGACCTGGTTAAGAATGAACCCCTTTTGAAAACATAAATATCTGACTAACTATAAGTGTTTTTTTTATGTAACGGGTCTTCCTTCCTCTCTGACCCACCCAATCTCACATTGGCCCGTGTGGTCTAACCGGTCCCCGTTATGTGATCGTGTATGGTGGTGCACCTGCAAGTAACAGGACTCCTGAGTCTCCTGCTCGATGGTATTAGGGGATGTCATCAGGACAGGTAGCTGAGGTAGTGGGTGCGAGTCCTACTTACATCATGTGCAGCACCTCCACCTCATCAGGATCTGTGCTTCCGCAGGGAGATGGTCCTGGTGAGGAACTCCTTCTCGGTGGTGACTGCCACTGTAGAGTAATTTCACACTCACACAGTGGGGGTATCTTTAACAAGGGCATCTTTATTGATGATCTGGATGTAGCAGACTGCCCCATGCAGCTTTCAGCTCTAGCCGCACATTTCTCCGTGCTGTCCCTTTACTAGGTACTGCCCTCCCAATTGGAGTGGGATCCCCTCTCCCCGTAGGGAGATCACCCCTGCGCCAGGTCCCTGGACACAGTGTGGCCTAGACAGGCTTGATTGGAATATCCGTGCCACTAGTTACAGCACTAGGGTCACAAAGTTATCCTGCAATCCCTTTCACAGGAGCCAAACTCTTTAGCAACCACCACTAAACTTGACAGTGTTGT